>NC_081262.1:4753584-4908584 GCF_030490865.1 Poecile atricapillus | reverse complement strand
GAAAATATTTGCTTTATGTACATGCGACTTCAATGCTTCTTTAAAATAGGTCAAGTGCTTCTTGAAATATCTAATTATAAGAACAGGCCTTGGACTTCAGGATTAAATACATGCAAGATGACAGCACTGTTTAGCTCCAATTTAACTATGTTAAATTCAGACCTTTACCAAACTTACCAGTGACTGCCCCTAAGTTTATGTGCGAAGGTAAACTATTTTTTGTGCACAAACAGATGTTTTAGTTTGTTTTCTCTACCTAAAAAGGACTATATCACTGCAGTTTTTGTCAAAAAAAATCCCCCAACCCAGCAACAAAAACCCAACCCCAAATCCTTGTAGGTCAATGGAAATCAGGAAAATGAAGCTGTATAATTACTGGAAGAAAGCTTTCCTCCATTAGGCATCTGCAAGCACAACTAGTCCTTCGCTGTTCGATGTGTTAATTACAACTAGATAGGATATGCCACAGAAAATTAACAGTCTTGCAAAGACATCAGAGGTAAACACACCAAACAGGAGCTGCTTAAGGGTCAGGAGAGCAAGTCAATTCTGAAGAAAGATAAAAGAACTGTCATGTATATGATTGCTTATGAAAGAGAAGAGGGCAATCCTGCCTTGTTATCATCAGTTAATTAGGCACTACAGTCAGGCGTGCATACGCTGCAACATTTGCCATGGTAATCAAATGTATTATTCAAATGTGAAACAAAACAAAAGCAATGGCAACTCTGACAGGGGAGAATGCAATCTGCCCACACAAAGGTGCTGAATTAACTTTATCTGGTAGAAGGGAGCTCAGGAAGATGTGACATCAACTTTCTCAGACTGCACTGCCTTGAAATTCAGACTACAATTCTGCTTCTACAGAAAATACTCTCTTCCAAATTTGATTTACATGTGAGGTGATGACCTTTGCAAGCAAAGACAAGGGTAATGAAAAGCAATTGATAGTGCAGTAGGATTCTGTTATGTCTTTAATATAAATAGGACACTGAGACTAACAAACGCACTCTTGACAAAGCATGCAATCTCCCGAGTAGAAAAAGAAAAAGAGAAAGCAATATACCACATTTTCCCTGTCCTAAGCCATAACTGCAAGGAAAAATAAAACTAATAACTGCTCTGCAAATGATGTGATGACACCATGTGATAACTACCCTGTCTCACTAAGGTTTCTACCATGTTATTGTACAATGAATCTTTCTTTGGTTTGTACAAAATGGATGCTTTTGGTGCTATTTTTATTTGACTGGACAGAAGACATCCAACAGTAAGTTTGGTACCAAAATCAGGTCCTTTGCCAGGGAATGTGACAGCAAGCTAATGGCTTCTCATGTCTTAACATTAAACTTTTAGACAACATAATTTTCAGATCATGTGTTTCCTTTACTCGAGATTGGCAAGATAAATCCCACTGGACTTTTTTCACCTTAGGCAAGCTGTGTGTCCCTAAAGGAGTGACTGGATAAAAGGTAAGCTCCCTGCCAAGCTGGGGAAAGGGAGAGCAGGGCTCTCCTCCTCAGGAAAACCTGGGAGAATTGGGAGAGGGATTGCAGTGAGCTGATGAGCTGTGTGTCTCCAGGAAGGGGCTGGACAAGAGCAGATCACTCAGATGTGGCTGAGTGACATCTGAGTGATCTGCTCTGCTCCCCGAACCCCTGAGCTGCCATCCCACGCTGCTTCCTCCAGGCTCCCAGTTCCTGCACAGCCATGCACTGAGGGAACCTCTGGAACTGTGATAATCTCACAGTGCTTCATCAAGCCCTGCTCCATCCTTTCCTGAACAGGGAAACAAACCCTCCAGGAGGGGCTCCTGGGGCCAGCAGCAGGACTCTGATGTGCCAAGTCACCTTCTGCCAAACCCCACCTGCAGAGCACACACAGCCCTGCTCCTGGGGATGGAGCACTCCCTGCACTCCAGACCTGCTGCTGCAACACCAGGAAATAAATTATACTTTTTCACATCCATTTTGTAGTTCTTCAAACAATTTCCAACTTTATATTCTTGCATTACTGTGGCTTCCTTCCATTCTGCCAAAATAAAACCACTGACAATACAATAAAGAAAAATATCTTTGCTGAGTGGGCAGGTACTGACCAACTTCAATGATTAAATTATTCTACAAATATCAGTGAAAAGAAGTAATAAAAATACAAAATTATGTAGCAGAGTATTATCTATTATGCTATTATTTTGAAGACAGCTGCCATCAAAAGATATATACCCCTAGTGAAAATCAATGCAAATGGAATTTATCTAACAAATCTGTATTATTTTTTCAAATGTCTCTCCTTTCCAATCCCTCCTTTTCCTGCACAATATTCTCAGTGTTTGACCATCTCAATCAAACACTATAGAAGAAAATAACACGATACAGAAGTCACTCTTCTGATCAAATTAGGCTAACATGGATCAATATGAAACCTTTGTACATCTGCAATCTCAGAGTCTTCAGTGTCCCAGCATCCAGTAATCTGTGAAAAAGAAGTAATATCTGTTTCTCTGACACAGACATTTTCTTGTAGTCAGTCTGTCACTTCCCATTTCAGTTAACAAAATGCTGGATGCAGCTCATCATTGGACAAATATTGCAGTCCTATAGAGAACAAAATGGGAGGAATTGTTTCAGACTGAAAATTTAATACAAAAACAGATCTAAAAGGAATTCCACAAACTTTAGGGGATACATGAATGTGAAAACATAACACTACATATACACCTTATTTTCCTATAAACCATTCAGAAAGGTTTAAAGCTTATTTCGGAAGAAAAAAAGTGTAATATTAAAACTATGTAAAACAGGGAAAAAAAAAAAAAAAGGAAAGTAGCACCTTGAGGCAATTCAACTTCCCAGCCTTGCAAACAGGCTTTGTTTTTCCTTCTAATCAATGCAAATATTTACTGTGATCAGAGAGAGAAGACCTGGCTACTATATCAGTTAAACATTCATCTTGCTAATACAAGCAGGTATGTTTTCAAAACCTAGAGATGCAGGCATCTCATGGTCAATGGACAAAACATCTGGATTGATGAGAGCTGTGGGGACACAGAAAGAAACCAGCCATCTGCAAAAGTAACTCCATTTATTCCTCTTTACATTTTACTGCATTTCCAACTGTCAGATTTACGTAGCTGGAGTCTGAAGTGAGAATGAAGCAAATAATGCCCATCCAAGATTCACACTTGGCTGTGTGTTACCCACTTTAAAACTGCACTTCCAGCTCTTTCAAGACTCCCTGAAACCCCCAAGCCCTTTACCAACAGCACCACTCATCCCATGAAAGGTCATACAAATATTTGCTATGTAAAGAGAAAAACAGATACAAATGGAAAACCAGGAGCATTCCTGCCTCTTGAAAATTGTTGAAACATGTGAAATCAAGACAAAGAAAATGTCCTTTCTCATTCTTCTACCTGGAAGGGAAAATGAAAAAAGAAAGAAAAACAAAATACCCTTTCACTTTTCATCCCATAAGGCACTGGCACCCATAATAAAATTTGTCAGACTTTGCTTTGTATCCACCCAAACTTATTCTGATTTCTGCTCCAGTGTGAAACTCCTTACACTACACCTAAAGAAGCAGTGAAATTTTAAGAGCAGTACATAAAAATATTTCTGTCTTAAGTAACTCTCATCTTAGAGTGGTTTCCATTTAAAAAACTCTTTAATTGTAATGGAACTCTTTGTAAATGTTCCACACAGAAGAAGATGTGTCTTAAGTAGCAGAAAACCATTGATAGCGTACACAAACATCTCCCAATAGCTGGGCTTCCGTATCTGCATAATTCACAAATGTTAATTAAAACTCTGCAGAAGATCTTCAAGTATAACGCCTGAATATTTAGATTACATGACACTTGAAAAGTTCAAATAGCACACATCTTACTGATGCACAACATAAAAACTGATTTTCAAGAATAAGGGTCAACATGGCACCGCAGCATTATTACAAGGAACTCAATTTACTGTTTCAGTCTCTTCATTTTAAGATATTGCAGTTTTATCAATTTTTTCCACACTTTAATTTGTTTGATTATTAGGCAAATACCATATCAAAGCAGTGAGACTAAAGAGAAATTTCATGCTCTTGAACTTCAGTAAGAAATGCCCACCAGCAAGAGAATGAATACAATGCAATCTTGAATTGCCAAGGCTCATCTCAGTCCCAAAGAGAGCAGGTAGGTGGTGCTTAGAAAAATATCGTTGTCTGGAAGGACTAAGTGCATTATGAGAAGCTTTTCTTTCACAGGACTATTATTTCCTGATTATAATAGCATCACCTGATATTTTTTATACATCAGCAGGAAATAACAACACTTTGGGATTTTAAAAATCTCTTTGAATGTGTAAAATAATTTAAACATACGGTGTTCTGCATTATCTGTCAATGGGATTGTGCTCCGAGTGGGTATGGATATGATTATAGCATTAGCTTCTCCTCCTTTGCATTTAGAACATTTTTCCTCTGCTCATGTTGATAGGGGGAGAGAAAAAAAAAAAAAAGTATCCTCAATCCACTAAAATAAATACTTCTGTTATATTCTATTGCTTCAACAATGAATAAAGCAACCATGCAGGTTTATAATATCAATTCACAGGGTTCTTTCTGCTTCAGTGAACTGTTACTGAAAGGTTCAGAACAAAGCTACAGGCAGATCGGACAAAGCTGCTGTAACAGGATTTACATTATACTCAAACTGATAAGACCACATCAGAGAGCTGCTCAATCTTCAGTGCCTTTGCTCACAGTGGCACGAGGGCTGTGAGTATTTTGGCTCTCAGCACCTGATCACAGCATCTGTGTTACACCTACCAGCTTAAACACCCATCCAATCTCACCTCCGTAGGATAATTTATATTTCCTCTTCCTTTCCACCCTCTTTGTCAAGTGCATTGGGATGAGGATAAAATGGGATCCCAGGAAAGCTACTGCAATATTGAGTTATCTACTGTTCTCATATAGCCATGAAAGGGAGCAAATTACCTACACACTAACATCTACCGAGATCTAAAATAATTAAAATATTCTGCATTCAGATCATTAGTTGACACCTCTGGGTGGAAGGAGGGAGATCTCATCCCAAGGGAAAGCAAACATAATGCTCGAGAAATAATGAATTAAATACCAGCAGGTGAAGTCACTGCCCTGGATTTCCTATGAGCAACGAGTTTCTTTGTGCAGTTTTAGCTACAGTCACATTTCTGAACACGCTTCTGATTCAAGGAACTGCAACGTTTCAGGTTTTCCTTCCTTCTCCTTTAACCACCTTTATCTTTGCAGCCCACACTGATTATGCCAGACTAGCCCAAAGAATGCTGGTTTCCTTGTTGCTATTGAACATTCAATAAACATTCAAACAGAAAACATTTGTGCACAACAATAAAGTGAAAGCTTTAATTAAAGCACAAAAGAAAACATCACAGCATTTATAGATTGTAAAGCTGCCATTCTAGAGATTCCCAATTACCTGCTAGAGGTGATTCCCTCAAAGTTCCTGGCTCAGTGCTGTACCTAACACAGATTTTTTGCATCACCATCAGGAGCAATCCCTGCTTACACCTTTTCTGGCAACCACTACTGTCCACGATTCAGCCTTTTTTCACTTACACCACAGTAATAGTTGAGCAACAGTTCAGAAACAAGAATAGCAATTAAAACACACATTGCTTTTTCTGCCATAGCACAATGGCTGGACTCACCAGGGAGGCAGGATGGAAGCGGCTCCGCGCCAAGGCTCGGAATTGATTCCTGCTGCCACCGAGTGCTGTTTGCCTGAGCATTTTGCACTGCACTCTTGTGATCAGCCACAGGTTTGGGGCTCTTATTACCTCAAGCAAACCTTGGGCTTTTGGAAGCACATTTTCCTCCCAGAATGAGACAAACCCTGAAGCAGAACTGATTTGTGATCTGCTAAACTCCTGACTCAGCAAGACAAAAGGCGAACAAAGGAAAGAAATATCTTTACCAAAGGTGGTAGGCAGGAATAAAATGTCTGTAGCAACTTTGCTTATTGGAATGAAAAAATCCCCAAACCACCAAATACACTAAATGTTAGTAATCTGAAGATCTGACTAAAAGGACACCCCATCACCCAAAATTAAAACAGCAACAGAGTGGAATATTCACAGTAGTCTGCAACTAATGGTTAAACCAGCATATTATTCACCTATAGCCTGTAAGTGAATAGCTTCCTTTCATAAGAAAAAAATGAATTTTAAGAATGTGATACCCCCATAACCAATGCAACTCCATACCAAATTGTTTGATTCCTGATGTTCAGTTACAAGGAAAAGAGGAATGCTCCTAAATCTGTAGGGAAGGTGCTCCTGCTTCAGAAGGTTTTCATGGTTGTGTTCATGAAAATGTACACATTTGTTCTGAGCAACTTCCACTTGAGCTGTAAACTTTGCCGTGGCTGTATGTTCTTTGGCAACACCTGGTGGAGTTTGGATAAAACTACAATAATACTGTAAAAAAAAGTTACAGCAACTCTTGGACTTTTTGTCTAAATGCTTCCAGAGAAGTTACTTAAATTGTTCAAAAAATGCAAACTTCAAGGTAAGAGGAAACAGTTTCTTGGGTTTCACAAAACATCAGTGGGTATTTTCATAATATCAAATTTCATATTTCTATAATTACAATAGCTAGGTTTGAACTTGAGATTACTAGTCAGCTTGTTTTGCACTATTGTAAGGAAAAAAGAACAACAAATAAAAATGCCTTTTACTTAACCCAGAGGAAACAGCAGATTTCATGTTTACAATAACTTAACTGTCACTCACAGCAACAGATCGAGGGCTGTCATCTCTACACAAAAAACACAATAGAATAAGGCACATGCTTTAAAAAGACATTTTAAGAGAAAGTGCCCGACCCCATTTTGTATTTTCTCTGTCAATACCTGGGAAAAGTTTGTGCATTTAACAGACAGAAGTGATTCCAACTGGACAGAACAAGTATCTGCTTGTGGCACAGACCTTCTGAAATTATAATCCATCAAAAACTATGCACGTGCTGGGGTGGAGGCTTCTCCTCCAAGTGATAGTACAGGCAGTATTCAGCATAACATGACACAGGGCCTGTCAAATTAGTCTCATTAGAAATACTGTAATTAACAGAAGGGAGCCCAACATACTTATCACAGTCAGCCACTTGTATTCAAATCATGCTGAAGAATTCTGAGGCCCAGGAATATATTTCTTGTTTTTCTTTATCTTCCTTCCCCTATCAAAGCACTAAAACCCAGGAGCCTTTTAACCCAAGAATAACATTTATAGAGAATTTGTGATTTATTTTCTCTTTATACAGCCTAGTAATAAATTAATGGAGAAATCTACTGACACAGATGAAATTATCTTTTATGGAAGACTTTCAGCTTATTAAAACCTAGGTTAAAATTAAACATGATGCTAGGAAATAATTGTACTGATGGCCAACTGTTTGGGGGTTTATTTTGGCACAAGCTCCTATTGAAAACAATTTTAGATTCTTATGTTTGGGAATGCACTATCTCCTTTGCAAATTGGCTGTGAGATGTCAAACATTTTTGTCAAGCAGTGTTCAGAAACAGAGCATGGGATTACTTTACAGATGTGAAATAGCTCACAGATCACTGCCCATCGTTCCAGCCTGTCTCTGATACATTCATTTTACAAACAGATGTAATGCTGCAGGTTGAAAGCTAAACCAAGATGAGGTGCATGTCAATTACTAAAATATCACCATGACAAAGAGTTTACATATAAAGCAATTAAGCATGGAAGTAACACTATCCATTTAAAGAGGAGGATCTAAACTTTAAATTAGGACCTAAACTATAAAGAACAAGCCTGCCTTCAATTTCTCCAACGCCTTTCACCTGAGCACTATAAAGCATTTGGCAGTAATTAAAGAACTGAACATCCAAGAAGTCTGGAGAAGAGTAAAGGGATCACTTCACCTGCCACTGAAATGCAGCCACCTTTTGGGTGAAGCACAGATGCACCAGGACATCCTGCAGCTGCTTTGGAAAGAAAAGGAAGGGAAAAGCCTGTATCATGTTAAAAAAAATAAAAAAATAAAAAAAAATCACCTAAGTTACACCTTTAGTGTCAAGTTGTGATGTTTCATAACCAAGAGCAGATGTGACTTCAGCATCCTGTGGTTACCAGGAACCTGAAATAAAACTTCCTGCATGTTTTCTGTTCTGTTGGAAAATCTGCTGTCTTTAGTAATAGATGCTTTAATGACTCGAGACAAGAGCAGACTGATTTCAGCTTTGTGTCTCATACTGCAGACTCCCAGCCTGTGCTGAAGATAGAGCCCAATCTTCATGACTGCACATTTCCACATTTCTGATAGCAGAAAGATACCTCCTTAAATTCTGCACCTCCAAATTGTACACATCTGAGGGAAATATATTTTTCAATTAATAGATTTGGGCCTTTTTTTTTGTTCTCACTTGAACTACTTTAAGGGGTATTTAAAAAAAAATAAAAAATAAACAAGACTGTTGTAATTTAGATCATTCATATCTTTCATTTACTTCAGAGCTGCTGCCAGGAAAAGGGAGAAAGGTAGTAGACAAAAGGTCCAGGAACTGGAGTTCAAGATTCAATTCCTTTAAATGCATTTAAAGGCTCTAAAAGCCATGTTATAGTATCTTCCCCAAACCATTCAGTTTTTGCTAGATTTAGCACTTTTGTCCCTTTGTATTCGCAGACTTCACATAGCTTCTCCCAGGCTGGCAGGCCAACATATTAGAAATAAAATGCAATTCTGGTATCTGACACTTCAATTTAGCTTCTTCAGTAGTAAAGATCATCAACTGCACTGCTTTCTCCCATGACAGAAGATCACCTAAATATCACTTAACTGATGTGAGCTCTGTTGGTAATGCATACACTGTCTCCCCACTACATTACCACCATGCTGCCTAGAACAAAAATCAATTTTTAATTGACTGGATTATTTGAGGAATGTGGCCCATCCACTGTGCACTGCTGATAGATTCTCCTAGCTTTCCTGTCAGCAAAGACTGTAAAATTTCAAGGAACTTCAATACAGTAATTCAGGGATTTATCCAGAAGCCATATGAACAGAACAACATCACAGTTTTTTTAGTACTACCCCTCCATTATTCTCTCTCCTGGCTAGCCAAGTGAGGATTCTAAACCACAGTACAAATTAAAAAATAAACCAGTGACACACGAAAAATGAAAAGGCTTTCACTGAAATGAAAATCATGCAAAGAATCCAAATGAATAAAGAATACAGAGAACTAGAGAGGACTTGAAAAAAATCCTTTCAAGGCATGGAAAGTCATCCAGTGGGTTCCAGAGTGTCAAACCTGTGAGACCCAGGAACAATCTGCAATTCCTGGGCCCAGCAGCAGCACAGGTGGGATTTCTCAGCTAAGTACCACTCCTGCTTTCTTCAGCCATCACTGCTGCTGTGAGATACACACCCAGGCAGTTAAGGCAAAGGGTTGACATGAAAAACTTACTTTACACAGATGAAAACATGGGGGTCAGGGGATAGAAAACACTCAACACTTCCCCAGTAAATACTGCAATAAGCAATTTCACAAAGCACAGCATAAACTGTTCACTGACTGGTGAAGAGACCATCTAAGTCTCTGCCACTTCCACAACTTTTCTGGCAAGTGTCTAATTTTTCTAAATTTTATCTCTCCATTTCTTGCTGCTGAAACAGAAGACAGCCACACTGATGTCCTAAACAGAAGATTCTAGTCTTGTACCACAACCCTTTCCAGCACAGCCAAGTGCCAAAACTTTGCATTGCACTCACATTAGTTTTAATTGATTCTGAGCAATGTCAAAAATCAGCACAGCTACAGGAATTGTAAATTAAAGATACTGCAATGTGGCCAGGATAGATCTATATATGAGAAATGTTTGGCTTCTTATATTTGTGATTCTCATTTCACAAGCATCCAAAGCACACATTTCTTTAAGCACATGCCTTACAGCTGGACTAAGTGCATGGATTACCTGCAGCACAAATCTGTGCAAATCAGCCACAGTCAGTGTCCTGTCCAATAAACACACGGATCACAGGGGCTTGTGCTGGCTTGAACAAAGCTGAGAGGAGACAGAAATCCCTGATCTTGTATAAAGTCAGAGTGCCACAGTAAGGGAAGGCTGGATTTGGGTTAGACCTGTCAGTACAAAGTGAGCCTGCTGAAGTTTCTCTCAGATCAGCACCTTGTACCCTGTTAGCCTGACATTTCTGATGCACTGCAGAAAACTTCTCTTCCACTTTAACAACAACAAACTTTGGTATTTTTTCAGAGCTCTATCCACTTTAAGCTTCTCCATGAGCTCCTAAAGTAGACAAGAACAAAGAAATATTTCAATTTTTTTCTTTTATTTCTGTTATTTGGGTTATTTTTTTTTATTTTTTTTTCTCCTGGTGATTCATGGCAGTAACGTACCCAAAGCTTAACTAGATATCAAATAAAAACAATCCACTTGTAAATACACAAATTATTCCAGGTCTCTGAATATTTCAGTAATTGTCCATCATTACTCCAAAATAAGTGTGTATTTAAAACTAAATTTATGCTTTGAAACAAGATGAAAGCATGATTAAAATTACTTTAGAATACCAATTAAAAATTAGAGTAGACCTTTCTGCCTTATCTTTTGGAATCAGGACTATGTTTTTTATCTAGGTTGATCTTTTTGTTAATATAAAACAACAAAATGGAACCATAACTGATATCCTCCAGACTCAAATTACTTAAAGCACATCAAGTAATCATGACTGGCCTCTTCACAAGAGCTTTATGAACTCATCTTCCCAACAGCCTTTTGCAATGCTGGCAGAGAACTCTGAAAGCAGCTGCTTGGGAAAATGGGTTATAAAACACAGAAACAGCACCCTGCTCAACCACTGCACGAGACTGGACCTGATCCCTCTGGAGTCCCCAAGGTCTCCCATTAACACTGGATGTTTACCACAGCTCAGCTGGGATGAATTCCAGTGGGGTGCTATGATCTGTAGCACCTCAAAGTCAATCCATGGAATTTAGGAGATCAAAGTCCAGTTCTCATTCATGTGCTGATCATGGCAGCTGAAAATCTGGGGGGTTTTAGCTTAGGGATAACTATGAGAGAGTACCCTGGGGATGAGTCCATAATGGGAAATATTCCAGTCTTCTTTTAATAAAACCAGAAATAACCTCCTACACTTGCATTGTATGTTCTCTTTATAAATCCTATGTCACAAGTAAAGGAAAAAAGTATAGGGTGAAATCAACATTTGCAAAGATTACTTAAATTGCTGCAGACTGGCTGTTCTGAAGGATGCATCATCTGAAATAAAGGCCTTGAGTGTAAAACCTGGCATTCAGCTCCTGAGACAGCCACGAAAACATTTCCCCAAAGAGAAAGAAAGCAGAGTAAAGATTTTACTAGAAGCAAGAAGCTCTGATATTTTGGTGTTCTGAGTTTACCTTTGGAACTTCAGCTCCCATTCAACTTCAGCAAGTGCACAAGAGTTCTGCCTTGGCAGCATTTCCAGATGAGGAAAATCCTGCAATCCAGGCAGGCTGCCTGGGATTTGATGCAGGACTTGGAGTAAAACAAGAGCCTAAAGGTTCCTGCTGCTCCAGGTGGCTGTGGTGCAGCTGGGACTGAACAAGGGACAAGCCAGCATACAGGAGAGTCATGTTCTTCACATGGAAACTCCTCAGATGAAATTGGAATTTTAAAATCGAGTTTATCTTCTTTTACAGTGGGTGAGTGCATATAAAACACTTGCATAAAGTATGAATATTCTTTAGAAGTAACAATATAAATTTAATTAAATTAAAGCATCACAGAGTCTTCCTTCACCAAACCTCTTTGTCAGATGAGCTCAATCACCCCAAATGAGGAAACAAAAACTTCATTAATTTCAGTCTTAGCCAATAACAAAGCTATTATTGTACTTATCCCCTCAAAATCAAGCTGATTATTCAGATTTGTCCATCACTGGACAATGACCCAGTGACAACCATATTTAAACAACACTGTCTATACACAATAGAAAATATGAGTACTACATAGATATATAGAACATATAATATTACATTATAGATATTATAATATATAGATCTATTACTAAAATATATATTTCTGTAATACATAAAACAAACTAGCAGAATTCAGAATTTTGGTTTTTATCTGTGTAGGATTTCCTGTCTACAGAAAGGCTATAATAAATAACCCATGCTCTGGTCAGCTGTCTTCTAATTTTTACTTGGTTCTTCCTAAAGCATCTTTTCCTGACTCCTTTGTAGGTAACAGGATGGAGTGCAAAGCTCTCTTCAGTGTTTCCAAATCCTCAATGTTGCATAGAGAAAATTCTGAAGACATTTATGTCAGCTATTAACAGAATCTTCCATGCAATTTTGCAGCCACATGTCTTTGTTCTTTGTGTTATGTATGAAACTTCTATTTTACAGTTTTCTAAAATGCTACTTCAAACAAGCAATGATGGAAAACAGTGTCTGCCTCTGGCTACTTGCAGGCTTTTTAGCTCACAAACAGAAATTCCTTCGACCTATTTTACTTCTCTTTAACTGTTTCTGATAGCAAGTTTATGTCCATCCTTGGTTTACAGAGCTCTAATTCCTCCCTAGCATTCCAAATATTTTTCTTTAGCTGCAGTCCCTTACCATCAAGAGTTCCTCTCCTCCCATCATCCTAATGCTTCATGCCATAAACCCTTATGAATTTAATTTAGGTACAAATACTGGCAAAAATATTCAGTATAACTCCAACATTTCTGCTTCTCCATTTCTAACATTGATTTAATAATGCAAGTCTATTAATCTGATGAATGCTAAGTACAGGACAATGTGCAGATACCTAATTTTACCCAGAGGGAAACAAAACAATTTCCAAAAAGCCATCACTTACTACAGCTCTCTGTTGATATTTCAGGAATGTATTTGTCCCTTGGATATATTCAGAAAGCATTCTACAAGCCTACAAATGCATCTTTTTAATAACAGTACCACATAATTCTTCACTGCTACACAGAGATGAAAAAGTGCAAATGTTTTATCTATCCCCAAAACAAAGGTAATAAGCCTTTGTCTTTGCTTTTTTGCGGTGCTTTAAGCATTTACCTTAATGAGCTTTGTTTCTCTGTACCTCTGGAGAATAGTATTCTGCCCAACAAAACAATTTATTGCCCAGAATGTTACCACTGCTGATAAAATCTTAGCTCCTCCAATACTTCTGCCTTGACAGCTAATACCCTAATGTTTCATTTACAGCTGAACAAAGCAGCTTATCTCTGCTAAAAGGGGAATTAGTTAGCAGTAAGAAATAATTTCAATCATCTGTTCTGCTTCCCAACTAAAGTGATGACTTGGGCATTCTCGCTTCTATCTGATGACAGGTGTGTTGCAGTTCTTGGAATACAGAACAGGTCTGTCACATAAGCTTTGTAATTCCTACAATGCAGCTACATGGATTAGGGAAGAGTCAGGTCCTGGCTGTCAGAAAAATCTGCAATCAGCAGAGTGTGGCAGTCAGCACTTGTACTTTGCAGTTAGGGCACGGGCTCCAGGGGAAAAATCAGTTCTGATCAATAAACAGCTTCATTTCCTATCTGCAACGCTACGGAATATTCCAACAAGTTTATGTAGATGTGAAATTCCCTATTAATAACCGAATAGGTTCTGTTGACGAATCAGGCTTTATTTTACAAAAATAGCTTTGATTATCACCTTACTGTGTAACTACCTAATTATTTCTATCCCCAGGAATGAAAATCTATGAGGATTTTATCTACATATCACACACAGCAAGTCAGTTGTGGGATTCCTCTCTAGAGCAGCTGATATATATATATATATATCTCATATATACTTGGGAGTCTCTATGGCAAAGGACAGGGACTGATTTTTCCTTGATGTCTGAATGACCTTCTTTTCCCAACAGCAGTTTTTCATGTTGGTAGATAATAAGGTCACCTGAATACTTCAGGGAAAGCAGCATAACATTTGCCCACGCTGTATTTTCTCTGTACTAATATTTTCTGTGAGTAATCATTTAGTTTGCACTGAGTTTAAAAGCATTGTGGAAGTGATTACAACTACAGTGCCATTCTTGAGTTCTCCAATATTTGGTTCTTCAATTAGACAACACAGTTAATGAGGGCATGAGAATTTATAGCTAGCAGTTTCCAAATTCAGTATCAGTTTTATAAAAAAATAAATAAATAAATTATGGGTTGCAGGTGTCACTGGCAAAAAAAACCCAACTGTAGTTGGAGATGAAAGGGCATTTGATAAAAAATATCAATATATTATTTTCTCATGCAATAATGCTAAATTAAGTCAGTATAAGAAAGAGGCACTGTCATGCTGAAAGCTGCTGTGTGATCCTTCACTCAGAACTGTCTCAGTGGAGTTCTCCTGGATTTTAAATTAATTGCACCTCCTTTTCTGAGATCCTCTGTAATCCTATCTCACATTCTAACTTCTCAATCACAAAAGATGTAATAAATGCCTTTAGAAATTAATTTCTAATGCACTGCATTACACTAGCACTATAGAGGTGTCCAACATGTGCCATGTGTGGTATGATATCCAACTCTCTGTGCAACAGGCATTTTACTGAGCCCTTGGTGTGCTCTTAACCAGCTCTCCAGAGATGCCAGCCCAGCATTATTTCTATTCATGTGTTCACCCAGGCACCTGATCAAACTTTATATGGCTAAAAGGTCACTCTGCTCCTCTGCTATGAGAGATTACTTCATTCTACTTTAATGTGTCTTATGTTATAAAAAACTTGAATGGCCTGAGCAGCCCTTTCTATCCAGGGATGTATTTCTCAAACAAAGAAAAAAGTGATATCACAGAGGATAATGTTACATGCTTATTTATTCAAAAAGCCATTTACTAAAATCTGAATTTGTACTTTAACTGAGCTTAACAATGAAAATCTTAAATGCTTGCTTGGCTGCTGCACAACATGGCAAATTCTGCACGAGTGCCCAAGGGAAAGTTGATTAATCAAGAGGTTGGGAACAGAAATGAACAATCATTTCACACATATTTATGCAGAACCCAACAGTGCTCAATTAAATGCTGCTAAAATCCAGAAATGTGAATTATCCCACGTATCACTAGACTCTAAGTGTCCTGAGCTGCAGAAAGAGCACCCAGGCACAGCAGTTCAAAAGGTGACACTGTAAGAACAGTGGCTGGCAGAGTATTTCCTGCAGAAAGACTCAGCTGCAGGGAGGCAGCAAGTGAGCAAAATATTCAAGGCTATTTCTTATCCACAGTGCTGTGTTCTATCAGCATGTAACATTCAGCTAAGATAGCCACAGACCAAACTGCTTGCTACTAAATCTATTTTTTTGTTGTTTTTATAATCTTTCCTTACTACTCATCCTTCCATCTTCCTTAAATTAAGTCACTAAAGTGGTAGAAATTAACTGATGTAACAGAACCATCCAAACACCAGCACGTTTTCTTTATTTAAGAAGGCCAGAAAGAGAGCAAAAATTAATCCCAGCATATTCTCCCACCTGTATCTCAACCTTTTGTTTGTATGCCTACAATAAATAATATCAATAAATATTGATACATGCACACTGCAAATGACTCCTCACCTCACTTCTAAAATAAACATATATCCTGATATAATAATGAAAACATGGATAGAATTCTTTATGTTCATATCAACCATCAAGGTAGATACTGGCACTGCACTAAGTAACTTAGGGGAAAGTTCAAAATGCTTATTTAGCTGATTGCTTAACACAAATAAATGCTCCAAAAGGCAAAGCAGAAAAATACAATGATTATTTAAGAGTGTCATGAAAGGTTTAAATCTGTTGAAATAAGTGGAATAAAAGTACTGCTACCTAACCCAGAAAGGACAATTTTCTTTTTGGTTTAATGACAATCCTCAATTAAAATATAAACAGAATACATAAGAAAGAATAAGTTAATGCAGCTGGAACAGCAGCAGTTATAGACAGCTATACGTAAAATGGAATAGGGAGAGGATCCGACATAAAAGAGAAACTTTAGGCACCCTCAATATCAAACTCTTTAAGTTTATGAGCACATATTTACTCGATAGTCCCACAGTTCTTACTCACTAGAAACTTCCTAGTGAAGGAATATTAGCAAAATGTGGTGCCACAGAATCTTAAAGATGGAGCAGAACAAAGCTGGATCTTATCCTAATTTATTTCCCATGGCAGTGATGACAATGCCTGAATGCACAGAACCATAAGAGATCTATTTGGCTTAAAGTTGTTTAATTTTTAGTGCAGGTACTGTGCTACTGCTAATCTTTGCAAACTGTATTATTTTACTGATGCATGCATTAAAGAGTAAACACACAGCTGTACAGGATTTAACTCCACTCCAAAAAGCAGCATTGAGGCTTCCCTTCACTGAGATTTTACCTCTGCAATTAAATTTTACACAAAATATGAGTTCTTGAAAAGTGAAATTATGAGTCAGATTTTATAAAAGAAAAATGTAATTAAGGAGCTGATTCTGCAAGCAGCAGAATTGTCTTGAGCCACAGTGTAGTTACTACTTCTGACATTTGATATAAATTCAAAACATATAATTTTTTTCTTTCTCTGCACTTACTATTAATAACTTTAAAAATATACAAGTTGACAGCACGCACAGAAAGATGTGGAAACTACCTATTTGCTGCACACTGTGTAAGTTCAATTGTCCATAAATGCTTAAGAAAATGGAAAAATGGCAAGCACGTGGGCTGCATGCACTGAGGTCACTTCTGCTATTTTTTTCCACCTCATCATACATTGTGTGAGCTGCATTTCCAATAAACCCTCCCCTGAAATAGGTAACTTTGAGCAGTATGCACTTTTTTTTTTAATAGTACACAAACTATAATTCCTTTATCACATAAATTTACACAGAACCCCAGAAAACACAAGGTTCAGGAGAAGCAGCACTAGCACCAAATATAGTAGTAACCTGAATTACTGAACGTTGCTGAAAAACAGATTTCTTATTTTTCATGGACATATTTAGCTGGTTAATCCTATCAACCACAGGGATTTTGGCAGTTGAGAATGCCAGAGCATCTGTGACTTTGACTTTTCTTGGAAAGAAAGCAGAGCTGGAAGATAACTCCTGAGTCAGGGAGTTGAGTCACCTGCTAGGAAGCCACATGATGTCATTTTTCTTAAGGGTAGAAATTCCTTCTCAAAATTTGATAAGTGTTTGACCTCCCCTGGCCCATGCTCAAACTGGAATCCTGTTTCAGAAACTCCCTGATGTGACTATTTAAAGGTTCTTTTACATGTCTCTGTAAATTATTATGGCCAGCATGTACCTCTTTAGCTAAAAACACCATCCATGTCCTGTCCTTTACTCCCAAGCAGCCACAGATAGAACAATACCCATTTCTCAGCGCTTTCCTTGGCTTCACTAACCTTGTTCAGCTCTTTTCCAGCATGAGCAGCTCTCCATTTTTTCCCCTTCCCAGCCTCTCCCTGCATCTATTCCACTTTGAGTCCACCTGCCATCACCCAGCAGCACTGTCTGCTTCACAGGAGACAGGACATGGACCTGGCAGTCTTGGGTCTCTCACTGTTGTGTGCTTGAGTTTGGGACAGAGGATCCATCACATTGGCTTTGCAGATATTTATACTTCAATATATATTTATATATATTTGTATTTAATAGTACCTTGAACACAAAGTAATGTGGGGTGTCAAGCACAGAAGCACCAGATCAATAACTTAGATTTTAAATTAGGCTGTAGGGCCTGTTCACGCCAAACCAGCAGCTCTTAAATGTTTAAATTTGTTACAGAGTAGGTTTTTTCAGGAAGAGCAGTGGACTGGTTTTGCAGCCTTTGTTTTTAATGTTTTAAGTACTACAATTTAAGAATTTCGCTAGTGACAAGAAATAAACAGAATAAATATCTATCATTTTACTATCAGGGTCTGTGATTGCACTATGCAAAGACTGCTTAAATAGTTGGAGAATATTCTTTTAAGCTTTTGTTCAAACCCATATGTTACGCCTGGAGAGCTATTTGCTCACTTGGGCTAATTTTCATTCTAAATACCTCTCTATTATCATGGCCAGCAGTAATTAAAAACAAAATATTTTTTAATTACTACACTGGAGTTTCTTTGTTTTCTTTTGTTTTTTTTTTGTTTTTTTGCCATTATACAACAGGCTACAATACATATGAGAAAAAAGATGTCTCTGTTAGGTGGCCACTTCAGGATGAAACTGTCAGAACATATAGGAGGACAGGAGAAGAACAGGACAAAAGGAGAAAGCATTTTGTTGGATGAATCAATGAGGAAGCTTTCCTAACACTCTACCCCCACCCCAGCAGCACCAGCCACTCACCACAGTTGTAGAAATATTGGAGAGAGAGCTCAGTGTAATCTTTACTCACTAATGACTCTGCAGTGCCTGGCCCACCTGGCTGAACACTGCAGGATGTGGAGATGTCTCGTGAGTGAGAGCTCATCAAATATGTGAAACTGTGCGTGGGGTTATGCTGTCATCATCTGCTGCCCCCAGCAAAAGACAGAACTGGCTGATTTAGCACTTGAGGTCAGGTCCTCAAGGGGAATAACTTCAGCTGAGCTGTAAGCACAAAAGTGAAAGATCCGGTCTTTGGACTGTAGAAAATGTTGTCCCTTGTCAAAATATTGTACTGCTAGAGCTGAAGACCAAACTGACACGGAGTTTGCGGTCTAACAGCTCTTTCAAAAAAATTCAGAGTGATTTTTTTATCACCTCAACAATGTTCTGTTTTTGGCACTTCCATAAAATATTTATACTACCTGCACATCTTTTGACCAGCGATGTATTTATTATAAATTTATAATTAAACATAGCTTCTATATGAGCAACATGATCCACAAATACATCTCATTTACCAGTATGAAACCACATCAATTTTCAAATACATTTAGCTCATTGCATTATTCAGGAAGGGTATGTATGAGTCTGTTGAACTGGTGTTCCTTACATGCCAATTCATGTAAATACCGTAAGCATGCAAGCTAATGCAAAATGAAAAGTCACTGCTAAATAAGATGTGCCTAAAAAAAACCAACTAAAAATCTCATTTTATTTCAAAATAACCTAGTTATAAGCATTATTTATAGGTTGACACAATAATTACCACAAAAAAAACAGAAAAAAAAAAGAATATCAGTGAGCAAACTTAGTGTAAAGAATTCTATAAAATATATGTTTATTTTACACTATATATACACATATGCAGTTATTTTTAAATGTAAAAATGATACAGATAACTTCTGTACAAATAGACATATGCACAAGGCACTTAAAGAAATTTTAACACTGCCATTTGAAATTTAAAAGATTACCAGATAAATTTGCCCTCTAAGTTGATCTTGTAGATGACTTATGAAATACACAAAACTATGAAAAATATTAGTAATTACAGACATCTGTCAAGTGAAACACAACCCTGATGTCAAGCTAGGCGAGCAGACTGAAGCTGCATGCACAGCTCATATTTTACTCAGTCACAGCACACTTTAAAGAGTACAACCAATTTTATTCGGTATTATCATATCTAGCAACTGAAATTTTATTTTACTGATAACTAATGCTAAGCAATGTGGTTCCATAATGCAAGATGTACTGAGAAAAATATATAAACAGTAAATAAAGATACTGGGAAGACAGATATGAAATATTCTACAGTAGAAAGTCCCTTCCTCTCTGCCTGCCTCTAGTGTTGATAAAGTTGCTTTCCCTACCACCCTTCTTCCTTGGCAGTAACTTTAGCTGAGCAAAGTACTCTCAAATCCACCCAAAAAGAGACTCCTGACCTTCAGGAAAACTTCATTTTTTACTGATGTTCTGAGCCCTTACCAGCTCCAAGCCTACTTCTGCATTTTCCACCCCACCTCTACAGCCTCCTTTTCAGCCCGTTCTGTGTTCCTTCCACTCTGCCCCAAATTTCAGCAGAAGGAGCTTCAATTCTGCTCCTGGCAGCTTGGCTCAGCAGTTTGCACCAACAAGAGAGTCCCAGTAACATCCAGAAGCCCTGATAAACTCTGAAAGCCAGGGGACAAATCACAGGCATTTCCTAAACACATACAGGGAACAAATCACAGGCATTTCCTAAACACGTACAGCTCCAGAGAATCCCCTGAGATTGGTTTGTGCTGGAAGGGACCTTAAAGCTCATCCCATTCCACCCCTGCCATGGGCAGGAGAACTGCCACTGTCCCAGGTTGTTCCAAGCCCTGTCCAGCCTGGCCTTGGACACTTCCAGGGATGAGGCAGTCCCAGGCAGCCCCTGCAAGATTTCTTCCTAAAATCTAACCTGGCCCTCTGACATTTTCAAGCCATTCCCCTGTGCCCTTGCCAAGACTCGAGTAGGATCTCAGGTTTTTCACGCATGTCAGCAAGCTCCTACATCTGACCAGACCAGAATGGCACACAGAGGTCCCTGCTTTGAGCATTCCATCTCTGCAGTGTCCTGCATGCTCTGACAGCTCCTCCAGGCCAGTCCCCAGGATCCCTGCATGGAGAGCAGGGTTACTGCACAGAGGTCAGCATGCATCAGCACTGCCAGCATTCAGCCACTATTGATGGAGCTCAAATTAAAGAGGCTTCTGCAAGGTGAAAGCTCTGTAAGCTACAGCTTTCCCCTTGCTCAACAGTTTCATCACAATTATTACTCTAAGAAAAATGTTACAAATAGTATTTATAATTTTGATTAACTATTAGAACCTAGATATTCTTCAAAAGTGTAGTTAGTCTTTTTTCCCAGTTTCTAATACTGAATGGTTGGTACAGCACTTGGAATCAATTTAAGAAAATGTTATTTGAAGCAGTTATCTTTCTTCGAGAGTTTACTTGATATTTTCCAAACTGTTAAGGAAAAAAATGAATCAAAGAAGGATAAAATTGATCATTTCATGGGCTTAACTTCCCTTTTTCTTTCTAATAGTTTTTGGCATTCAAAAATATGTTTGCAACATATTTCACATTTTACATATAAATATGACCAGATTACATCGTTATGCTAATCTCTGTAAACCACATCTAAAGCTTGTTTGTTGGTAACATCTTTGCAGATTAGATGAATAAATGAAAACTCAAATTTAATTGTCCACACACCGATTTACTTTTCTTGTTTATGTCAGGAAGAGAATAGATGATGGAAACAAAATTATCATGGTCTTTGGTAATGAATTAGGGGGGAAAACAGTTGAAACCTTGAATACTTGACCAAAACAGCAGTGTGTATAAATAAACTTGGTCAGTGAATGAAAGATTTTGATCATTGATGAGCAACATATGAAAGCAATTCACACTGCTGCATTCAAGGAGCAGCTAAAGCTGCAAAGCAGGGTGAAGTGTGAAAATCCAGTGAAATCCAGTGAAGCTCTATTGATGCTTGCTTGGTACCTGGTAGATGAATTCCAGTTCTGCCAGTTCCAGCTGGCAGACTGCACTTGGCAAGCACGAGAGCAGGAGAGCTCTCTGATGTGTTGAGCTGAGGGACCCTAACCCACAGCACTCGGGATTTAAAACAATTTACAAATTGTCTGTCTGCCTCTCATTCCTTAAGAAGTCGTGCAGAATATGCCCAGCTAGAACCACCCCAAATTAGCTCCCTTTCTGTGTGAATTTCCTAAAATCCTCATGATTCACCTGATGTCAGTGCTATGAGAAGCCAGTAACAGAAATCAAAATACAGATAACAGTATAAAACCTGGCATTAAGATTGGAACACCATTACCTCTGTGATGTAAGTGCTTTATCAAAAAATCATTGAAATTATGAATCTTCTACACAGCTCACATGACTTACATCCTATTAAGTCATTCTGATTATCTGCATTTTCTTTAGCATTTTGGAAAGCTCATCAGCAGGCACATTAAGTGCAAGTCCTAAACTAAACTTCAGAGATTTGGGAGGCTTGCAGGTTCTTGTTTTAATTGCATTACATGTCTTTAAGTAGAAAGCAATTTAGTCTGAAGTGGTACTTATGCACCCTTTCCTGTACAGCTTCCCAGCAACACCACTGGTTAAATTCTTAGCATTCAACAATACCCTGGTTACATAGGTTAAGCTGAAAAAAATGAGGCAGATATTTTTATTTTCATTATATAGCTTAAGACATGTCCAATAAGCACATGACCTTTTTATTTAGTACAATCAAAAATCACTAACAATCTAAAAGCAACATGTTCTTTTTTTTTCCCCTGTGATTGGTTCATTGAAAGGACAAAGTTATGAAATTACAGGGTTTGAACTGTAGGAAACATCACAACTTTCTGACATGATATTGTCTACATGCAGAACTGTCACTGTTTAATCTAAGTTAACAAGAATGCCAAGCACTTACATTTAATTAAAGCTATACATCATTCTAGATAATTAGTAATAATTAAGAAGAATTACCATCGTAAATAAGGCAAATAATATTATTTCAACTGAAACGTGAAGTTTGAATTCAAAAACCCAAAATAAACTCCTGGGAATGCAAATACGCCATTATGCAAACTGTTTTCTTTAAGTATGATATAATTTATGTAATGAAATAAATCTATGCTGTTAAAATATTTAGCAGAACTGAGAATAATGAGTGGAGATAGGATTAGTTTAATTAGTTTACTGAAATGGAGTTCTTATAGTGGCTAAGTGTGATATATTAGCTTTTGTCACTTGGAATAAAAAAAGAGGTAATTAGTTCTCATTCAAATATATTGTTTTCCTTGAAGAAGGAATTGTAATATTTTAGCCTGTGCAGTAGAAAATAATACGTGGAGCATAAAACTTATCATCTTAATCCAAGAGTACATCTATGATAAATCAGAAGAAAACAGGAAAAACTTCAGCGTTCAAGAAGGGAATCTTGAATAGATTTCACTTACACTGGTGCAACTCCACAGATTTAAATGAAATGACAACTCTCAAACTGCACAAGTCCCATCATCATTTATCCCTGCCTAATTTAAGGGTTTGTGACAAATTTTGTCTCTCTACTCAGCAACTACTTTATTACCCAGAAAATCCTGTACTCTTGTCCTAAATCAATGTTTTTATCAAACTGACTCGGAATGACCAGGAGGAATGCCTTCCTCAGTAATATTTACTATTGAGTCATAAACATGCCTATTGAAAGGTCAGAATCAAATTTTATCTCTGTAAAAACAGAGTAAAGAAACACCAGGTATTTTATAGACTAAGCATCATTTCACCGCCAGAAAATTACTTAACAGTAAATGTACATTTCTGTAGACAAGTGTGTGGAACATATTTAGCATAAAGAAAATAATGTACCCATCTTTCCCAAGAAACTTAAATGTTCTCCTCTAAGAAAGGGGCTTTATTGCAATCAAACAACGTGAATGTATTTAAACTACAATCTAAAGGCCTAAGAAATGAACCCTCTAACAACTGAACACATGCTCACAAAAAAACCCCAAACCAAACAAAAATCCCAACAAAAGAAACCCCCTGTGGTAACACACAGATGAGAGCATGAGGAATGCAGAGAAATGAAAGGCTTGCAAAGCAATTGATATATTTTAAAGTTAATAAAATAAAGAAATTATGGATGGACCAAATTAATTTTGCTTTAAATAAACACTCAGGAAAGGGAAACCCTCTGCTGTAGCATACTGAAGAGCCTCAGGCATTGGTATAGTAACACAGGCCATCTATCATTTAATTTTTGCCTTTTTTTTTGGAACAGAATTGTTGCATATGCAGGAGCTATTTAGAATCCTGGATTAGAGAGTTTGGATGATTCAGTTTAAAAGAGCTCCAGAATTGAAATACAGCAAGTCAACCACAAAAAAAAAAGAGATTTGCTCCCCCTTTTTTTATATCTTCCAGCCATACAGACTTAAACACAGCACTGCAGCCAGAAGCTCATCATAATTATGAGCAGATAAGAAATGCACCTTGGGTTCAGCTGCAGTATTTAGGCTGATTGTTTGGACTGAACAATACCATGGACAATTGAGCTCTGCAGGGCATAGGGAACATCAAAGTCACACTAAGCCTTCACTCTGCACATATTTGTTGGTATTTCCTGCTTGTATTCACAACCCTCAGACATCACCTCCCAGGTGATTTTGAAAATAAACCCCATGCTTCAGAAGTGTCTAACTTCAGCTTTTTTAAAAGATCCTGATATTCTTACTTGAGGTGTCATACTGCTGCTAAGAAAGGGTGATTTATGCACCTGAGAAAACCATCACTCTATTACTAATTGGCAAGTTGAAATATAGAAAAGTCCATCATGCACTGCTGCTGCTGATGTTCCTCAGCCTGGAAATATGCTGCTGCTGAACAGATTGTGCAGGGTCCAGAAATTGATAATCCATGTATTACACTGATCTTCTATTCTTAGATTACAAAAAAGCTGCATTAGAACAGTATTCAGAATTCTAAAACTCACTGATATCATAATAAAGACAGGAGGAGAACTGTACAATTTGATTTGCATCTTTTAATTGTAAAGCCTGAACAATAAATTCAAAAGAAATTAACTTGCTGCATGATCTAATGAAGATAATCAAATCAGAAATGATTTAATAAAACCAAAGCACACAGTTTGGTACCCAAGAGACTGATACATAATTCATAAAGTTGCCACATTTGGTCATTAGGTCAAATATATTAACTAAGTAGTAAGCTATTCTGAGAACTGGCTATAAAGCCAGGAGATTTTAACTTGAGCAGTGACTATAGAAAAAGCTTTTCTGCCTGTTTTCTAACTTGTTATAATCGACTTTTTACAATATGGTTTGTATGAAACTGTAGACCAGATTGAAGACTAAGGAGGTGTATCTGGTTTTCTACACATATTTCCCTATCCCTATATTCACCTCATCTCAGTCCTCCCACCTCCCAAGGAAAAATACAGTGGGTTTTGGATATTGACAGTAAAAATGCTGAAATCTCTAGAAAGTACCCAGGATGATGGGATTCCCCTGCCAAGCAGCCCCTGGAGAGGCTGTGATACAATATTTGTGTCACAAATACTGTGGTATTTGTGATAATCACAATATTTGTGATATTCCAGAGATTACAATTCCAATTGTAACAATTGCAGAGGTAACATCCCCGGTGCAGAGATAATCCCTGGTGCTGCCCCCCAGGAACACTGACCCAGCAAAGCTTTACCTGCTATCTGTGGGACAGAGAGAAAAAGGGAAGAGGAAAAGCTGCCTGCTCTTCCTCATGGAGCTGCACAGGGATAAGGATGGAGTTTCAGAGCGCTCTGAAAGTAATGACAGAGAGGCAGCCAGGAAAAGGGCCCTGTTGAGAGGCTCCTTTTCTGCCTGGTAAAGGATGGACAATCATCCTGGCCAGGAGTGACTGCAAACACAGCACCAGAGCTGCTGCTCTGCTCCCTTCCCCAGCACTGACCATCACCCAGGGACAGAACTGCTCAGTGCCCTTGAGAGCCAGGACAGATCCTCACATCTCTGTCCTCAAGCCTCACTGGGTTTGTACACATCATGATGCCAGAGGCAGCTGAATTTCTGTGTGGTGCCAGAAGGGAAAGCTAAAATTCCTCCCGTGGCAAGAGTTATGAAAGAAAAAACAAAGTGAGAAAGACACAATGCAGTGAATCTTTGCAAAAACTAAATGCTCAGCTGTTTAAAGCGTTCAGCTGGCAGTTACTAAATCCCTTTCAACACTTTTTTTAATGCAAAGAAAAAGAATTAAATTTTGGGGTAAGAATCCTTACCAGGTTAGCAGCTCTACCTGCACCTGCACCCACGTGTTGGGGAACAAGTGGGTTTCTTTATCCCAGGAATAATACATCCTGTTTCTTAAAACAGATCACCTACACAGTCTATATTAGGAAGCTTGTCAACACAAACACATTTTCTGTGTTAAAAAGAACAACTTTTAACCCTCAGGAAATCAACCCAAAGTTTGGGACTCGGGCACAAAGAGAATGGGATCACCTCAGGGGAACTGGTCGAGTCATGGAACCCCAAAAGGTTTCTGCACTACCAACAGCCTTTTGACTTATTAAAAAAAATCCAGCATTACCCCATGCAATACAATTTTAGAACAAGAAAGTACACAATAATGGCAAAACTCAACTGGGGCAGCCTGCTCATGCCATCAAAGACCAGTTCTCAACTGTACCTAAATAAATTACATTTTGTTTCAGTTTTTCTTTTGTTTTTCTGTCTGGTGGATGAAGAAAGGATGTGTCTCCAGATATATATCCTGGCAGTAAATCTCAGGTAAAGCACCACCTAGATTGATATAACCATCTGATGTTCCTGTACGGGCTGTGTTCAATACGGTGTGATGGAAATTCCAGTGCTACACACAGTTATGGCACCTCCCTCAGTGACAATAATCTACTTTATGGCTTGCAAAAACAAAATTGATACACACCAGACCACAAGATGTCTGATTGTATGAACACATATCAAAGTAGATGCTGATGCAACACCAACAAAACTGTAACTTCTTCAATTTAGTCAAGCTCTAACAGAAATCCCATATAATGAAAATACATTCTTGTGGGGTTTTTCCACTTACATTTATTTATATCTATTTTATTGTAAAAAGTATAATAATGTGATCACACCAAGCTTCATTCAAGCTGTATTTTTTTGTCCATGAATCTGCACACAAGGCAGACACAAGAAACATGTACTAAGCATATGTTTATTACATCATTTCCAGCACTCTGATGAAAAAGAAAAGGTTTTCTATAATCCAGGGAGGCTGCTGGAACAAAACACATGGACTCTATAGAGGTATTAGAGGTTTAAGGTCACACAAAGATTACAGGAGCCCTTTCTAGCCTATGTGT
The DNA here is from genome assembly GCF_030490865.1 of Poecile atricapillus. Taxonomy (NCBI): domain Eukaryota; kingdom Metazoa; phylum Chordata; class Aves; order Passeriformes; family Paridae; genus Poecile; species Poecile atricapillus. Next base: position 4,881,753 of record NC_081262.1, on the reverse strand, counting down.
TTTATGGGAAAAACCAGTTGAGCTACACTAAAATCACATCTCTTATCTGGAGTTTATTCTGTATTCATACCCTTTCTTTTAAGATTATGAAAGGAACTGATTCAGCTCCTTTAATAACTGCTAGAGCAGAATCACTCAAAGAATCCAATTTTCTGTGAACTGTACAATGAAATTCTGTGTAATGTAAGATGTGCCACAGTATCACCAAACCTCTTAAATAAATAACCAGAACACTGAAATGGTATTTTCCTTTCTCTTCCCAAATTTTACTGTGGTAAGATACACTAAAGCTGACAAGAGATACCCAGTGATAGAGGGATGGGCTGAAGAAAACAAACCATTCTCTTGCTAATGCAACTTGCATGGAAAAGGGGAAGTAATACAATTATTTTAAAAGCTTTTCTTCAGGCACAGACCCTGCTTTCCTCTGAGCAGCCATCAATCACACGGCTCCACTCTCCCCTGCCCAGTTTTCAACTCCAGTGCCCAAGGATGGATCAGGCTCCCACACATGAGGAGGAGATCAAGGAGGGGAAAAAAGCAACTTTTATATAAGTGCCTCTTCATAAAGAAAACTGACAGCTCATACACTAAGATTTTAAGCAGAGTTTTGCTGTTTTGGGGTATTTTTTTGTTAAGATTTGCAGTCAGCACACAGAGATCTCAAAGCCCTGTCAGTAATTGCTGGGGTAATTGTACAGTTTTAGCCATGGGCAGTGGATCCCCACCTTCACATATTATTTCAAACTACTTTTCCTCACAAAAACATGGTACAAGCAACACATTTTCACATGAAGTGATAATCCCCAGAATGACCAAATTCTTAAAGCAGTTGTTACCAAACTTTTAGTGTCTGTGAGTACTAGTGACAAACTGCAACCACACCTGGCTGCTCTGCCAAACTCAGCATTTGTTTAAACCACAAATACACACCTCTTACACACTATTAAATGATTCCACATGACACAGGCTTAAAATGTTTTCCTTAAATAAACTGACTCCAGCAATTAAATAAGAGTAAGGAAAATAACTAAGACTCAGTTAAGAAATATTAATGGCCATTCAGTCAAGAACTCAGTGGCCAATATACTGAATTTCTGTCCCCTAAGAAATAAAAAAATAACATCATTATAATTTCCACATTAAAAAAAAAAAAAGGCAAAGAAAAAAGGCTCAAGCACTGTATTTAGTTTTTAATCAACCTTGAGAAAAACTTGGAATTGTATTTATCCTGATTTAAATAACTTCCTTGTGTAAATTGACTGAACTCAACTAAAATAAAGGGAAATAAAGGGAATTAGCCTGCTATTTTGCTGAGCTATGAAGGCTTCTCCAGGGCTGCCAGTGACTGAGGAGAAAATCTGGGGGCCATTCTAGAGGCTTCTAAAGCAGAACTTTGTCCCTGAGAGGGGAGAAGGGCTGAGGTGTGTGCAGGCACACTGCCCATGGCCAAGGCTGCAGGAGAACTCTGTGCTCTCATCGTGCCTGCCTCAAACTGCTGAGACCCTCCCTGAGCAACACCATCTAAGTGAAAAATCCACTGACAGCTGGGTACAAAACAATATGTCCAAAATCACTCTTTGGACAATAAACTTACCACACTTTTCTCACAGAAAAGTTTCAAGTTCCAAGAAAAAAAAAAAAAAAAAAAAAAAGAAACAGTTATGTGGGTGTAGCAAATACACAAAAAAAACCAGTTTGCAAAGTTATCTGGAAGTTTCCTAAAAGAAAAAAAAAACAAGAAAAAAAAACCCACAAAACTTGTTTGGGAAGGTTTTTTTTTAGTATCTTTTCTTTCAGTTCCTGGACCTATTAATAATTTGTGATTTCAGCCTGGAAGTGAAGATAAAGCTGCAGATGATTCAGAAGGGATGATGATGTATGTTCCTCCTTTTCCTCACCGGGGAGTATTTCCCAGGAAACCACAACTGAGTATCAACTCTACTTCTGGATTTCTGCCTCAGAGACAGAAATACCCCTTCTTAACAGTACCTGTTATTTATTTTTCAGTACAATTATTGCAAAATTTGTTTCATTTCATCGAGCCTTGCTGCAGAACAAGAAGGATTGTGAATTCTAGCCCACCACGTCCTGCACTCCGATCATTTTTCATCAGCAGAGCCAGAGCACAGATGCACAGGCTCTGGATCCCTGTCACTTGTGAGATGCTGGCCTTTTCTGGATGGGTTTTCCTGGAAAGTTGTGTAGGCTGACAATCTGCAAGTCTGAGCATGAAGACAAAGACTAGAAACCAGCAAACACTTTCCTGCTAGAAACTGCTTTTAAAAAACAACCCTACGCATTCTGTGTGACTGCTTTAGGAGAAATGTTCTCAACTTGGCAGTTTTTGGACAAGGTTTATTTTGGACAGTATTTTTCTCACCATGCACTATGTTACATTATGACTATGCTTGTTGTAACTATATAAAAGAGAATTTGAGAAAAACAGAAAAAATGTATATTTGTTTAAAAAAATCAAAATACAAATGATCAGCCTACAGCAAGGTGGTGATTTTCCCTTAGTTCACAATGAGCAAACTTCACAGATTATCAGGTCTTTTTAGAGGTTTAAAACTGCTGTTGATGAAAGGTCACATCACCACCAATCACCACCACTGGCAGCCATGTTTTAATTAAATGATATCTTTAAGAGAGGCAAAATGAAAATATTTAAAGCAACACTACTTGAAAGCTACAGAACTTAGCACTGCTACACAATTATCTTGCACACAGACCTAAGAACTCAAAGCAAATGAATAAAGGAGGAAATGTCTTTGCTGTGTACAATTTTAGAAATCTGAAATTGTAATTTAGTAGTATCTTATGTCTAGCATACCATTGCATGACACCCTATGCTCCAAGAATCTATATTCTCATGTCCTCAGAGCAGTATTTTATCTAAACTTACTAACATGCAAGTCATGATGAACTTTGTAAACTCAAAATTTGAGCCTGCAGACAAAAAAAAATTAAGAAATTCTAATTTCATTACTGTATTAGCAAACCTAAATCTTTCCAAAAATACACATCTCATGAAGTCTCTGATATTCCTCAATTTCAATGTCACATTCTGTTGTATAAGCATCTTGATGACTGCATTGTAAGATTACCATACATAGCAATATTCCTATATATTCCTTATGTTTCCTAACTAGGAGCAGCACTGATTTAGCATCAGGTTTGGCTTAATTTCTGGGTGCTGGAATAGGAGGTTTCAATGTGAGTTCAGCATAAAAAGATCCATTCAAAATTCTGTTTTCCCATTAATAACTGAACTTCCTTTTGCCCCAACAACTCACAAATGTCAAATAACTAAATAACACAGCCGCAATAATAGCCCCAAACCCAATAAAGAATAAAATAGCCTTTCTTGCCTGTCAGAGGACCCCATTTTCTATTCTGGGCAGGCAAGCTGAAAGCACTGCTCTTCTGTCATTCCCTGACAGTTATAGACTAGCTCTGCACCTTATTAAAGATTAAGGTTTGCCCAGGCATTCTCTTTTGGCCATCTCCTGTCTGCAGCCCAGCGTTTATTGCAGGGGAGCTGGAGATGAGCACCACGTTCTGCCTGCCATCAGACTGCATACCCAAATGTCACCCAGCCATTCAAAAGGCACTCCATGGAAAAACACAATATTTCACTTTATTTAGTCACTCCAGATAACCATGTGCTCTGGGTTACCTACCCAAGTGATTGTTCTCATTTCAGGTTTGTTTTTTTCTTGTTTTTCTTTTTGTAGATTCTAAAAAAAATCGACTCAAACTATTAACAGGTTGCCTTTTTGTGATGAAAAGGAGATTTTTATTTTTTCCTTTGTTAAAAAAATTATGAAGACAATTATGCAAGAGTTATGTAAGGCTCCATCGCCTGCAAACATTTGCTACCTGGTTTTGGTCTGATGCAAACATGTTCCAGTGAAAATTCAGCAGGCTGAGCTACTGCACCAAATATCTCCCTCCAGGGGACTTCCACTGTGCCCCAGACTTTGTTCTTTGTTTCAGCAAAGAACATTATGAACCATCAGCATTTCTTAGGGGTCATCATGAACAATCACCACACAATTTTCACCCAAAAACGTCACAAAGTTTACATGGATGTAACTTTTAATGCAGCTTTGAACACTGTTGTCAGGACCTCACTTCAAAACACCTCCTTTTTAAGATCAGCATTTTTATGAACATTTCTAGTTATTTCTCAACTGACATCCAAAATTATTCATTGATTATCATCATACATTTCCAGGCTGCCACTTTACTTCTATTTTCCTTCCTCTAACTTTTGAAGATGTGCTAAAAAGCAATTGCACATGATCAACTAGCGCAAATTGTAAATAAATAAAAATTGGTTCCACTGCAAAGAATTAAAAAGTGAAAAGCAAATATTTTAACAGGTTATGGTGGTTTCATGTAAAGAAAATTTTGTTTGAGGACAGATAGAAAATGTAATTTCCTTGGGAAAATGGGAATTATTAAGTAGTAGAATATTGCATATCTTTCAGTAAAGTTTTAAATAAACAAATAAAAACTTACAAAAGATACTGGAAAGATTTAGGCTATGGGATGCTACATCAGTAAATGCAGGGCAACCAGAAACTTATTAAAATGCTGGAAATGAAGACAGATTTCTGTTTGTTTAAGAGAGTATTTTCAATTTGGGTAATTTATTGGAAAGTTTTCTCTGTTCAGCCTTTTATATGAAGGGCTCCATTCACTGAGGATCCAAACCAGCAGAATTTCACTGGGCTAATGAATCCATCAATAGCTTATAAAGAATTAGACAGATTAATGTCAATTTTAACAAAGGAAACTTATCAGTCAAGTGCCAAACGCTGAAGCCTGGAAGGAGCCTCCCTGTGCTGCAGGTTCAGACATTTATTGACTGCTCTATCCTCGAGGACATGGCCAGCCTGAGGTGGACGTGGTGCCACCCACACTTCTCCAAGAGGAGCATCCATCAGGAGCTGCTGATTTTTACCCAGCCCCAGGGCTCAGGACGCTGGCAGCACTGCAGGGTGATGCTCTGAACACCATACAGGGATTTTGTGGTGGAAAAGGACTCAGACAGCTGTGGGTCACCCTCATGAGGTGCTCATGGCACTATGAACGTGGTCTGTTTGCTGTTTGGGTAGAGATTAAACCCCTGAGATTCCACCTGCTGAATTATTCCCTACCCAGTCGTGATAAACATGCTGAAATGGTGCTGTGAACACAGGAAGCTGACTTCTGATGGGATCTGGATTCCAACAGGGATCCAAGAGACTCCCTTCATACTGCAAGCATGATTCTCATCAGAATATTACTGCATTACACCTTTCCTCGAAGCAGGAAATCGATAGGGCCCTTTCCCAGCTGCCAGGGTGGCGTGGGCTTCCTGTAAAGCAGCTCCCAACACAGCACCCAGGCCAATTAAAAGCCACACTGCAAAAATAACCAGTGGCTGTGGCTTCCTGGGGTGGGATGGAACGAAGGTAAACAGAGGAAGAAAAGCAAAGGAAAGGAAAAGAATATTCCACAGCTCTAAAACAATTATTTGCTATTGATGCAGAAATATCATTATTCTCAGTATGAGTCAAAATACATTAGCATTCCATCTGCCAATGCTGCAGCAACCATTTTTCTCCATTTCTGTTTGACCTCAAGCCTTTTATGCATAAATGTCAGGGCTCTTTACAATTAATCATGTCTACCACAGACTAATTGTGGACAACAGTAGTGCAATTAACACAAATTTGCTTCAAATATTCATGAACATTCAAAAAGCATTCATTGACACAAGTGTTAGTTACCTAACCACAAAAACTGACAATTCTTTTCTCTTTTCAAGCAGCCTTTGCAGTAGAAAGCTGAGCACACCACCAAGAGTGACAGCAAGACTGGAAAATATTCCACCAATTCTTAAAATACAGTTGTTTTAGTGTGACTTGTGACAAATATGTGCTGGGAGAAAACAAGCAAAACGCCAAATATGAAAACTATTCCTTTTTTAATCTTAAGTGTAGGGTAATCCAGTGACTATAAATACACTCAAACATTTTGTCTAATAAAAAAATAAAATTCTTAATTCCACCTCAATGTAATTAAAAAAAACACCAAAACTGCCTGATTTACAGAAAAATAAAAGTAATCACAAATAAGAAACAGACCTGCATTGTTTGTCTTGATTCATTCTCAGGACTATGCTGGGTATCGTGTTAGCAGCTCACCAAGGAACTAATGGCAGAAGTCTCTTTAAGCATAGAAAGCTATTTGTAAAGCCTGACCTAAACACAGAAGATGGAGATGACATTTTTCTCTTTTATTTTTATTTTTTAATATGTGCTTTACATTAAAGAATTTCTTGGACAGTTGTGCTATTTCTAATCAGGCCCCATGGCAAATATTCACTAACCCTCACAGGAATAAACTATTCTCACTTCAAACAATTGTTACAGTTTGAATCCAATTGACTCTAGACAAAAGTACTGAGATAATCAGCATATTAAAGCCAACACTATAACCATATGTTAATTATGTAAATGATTCATTTTAATCAGCTAGAACCATGTAAAGAGTTACAAGGAATGCAAATGTAGGGAGTTATTAAAAATCTCATTATTATTCATCTTGGTTCCATGCGTGAATGTATCCATCCAAACAGATGAATTAATAGTTAGATGAAAGATGAAAGAGCTAGAGGGGAAGTCTGTGGGAAACCATCTGTCTTGCTTTGTATCCCTCCCAGGCTTCAACCAGCCTGCACGAGCTACATGGAGAACAACCCCAGAGCACAGACAGGGACAGTCTGCACAGCACCTCAACCAGGAGGAAAGGCTGCTGCAAAAGGAAAAAAAAAAATAAATAATGGAAAAAAACCCCAAAACAAAACAAGAAAACCAAAAAACAACAACAACAAAAAAAAAACCAACAAAAAAACCCAAAAAAAAAACCCAAAAAACCAAAAAAAACCCAAAAAAAAACCTCAAAAAGAACCCCACAGCTCTTCTCAACCCTTCCCAAACTGGGCCAGGAGGCAGAAAAGGAAACCAGAATAAACTCAGATGAATTGCTGCAAGAATGGGGTTCAGTGCTGACCACAAATACATGGCAAGTGTTGATTTATACAAAGGTTGTGCAGCATTTTGAAGACTTATTTAAAGAAAGGCCTTTACTATTGTCAATTAGATGTTAAAAGACATTCAGGACTTACTGTGACCTGAATCAGTAACTGAACTGGTTCTCTTGAGCAGAAACCCTGTTTGTGGGAATCTGGAAAGCCTTTTAGCAATACAATGGGAGTGTGTACTTTGGCTAGTTCTTCCAGGGAACAAGGGGGCTTGCAATGAATTAAATCTTATTCCTGCAAGGGCTATTTTTCATTTATCCATTCTCTGAGTTCCCTGAACGAAGAAAATGAATTCCACACAACAGTCATTTGTAAGAAAAAAAATAAGGGCCAAATGCCTTGGTCATTCCTGACTGTGCCACCATTTTTCAGCCCTCTCAAGACAGTGCAACACCACCTCCACCGTATAAGAAAATAAGGATTAGCTGGAAAGATGGCATTTAAAGCCACAGAGGAATAAAATGGTAGATTCACCCTTCAATTCTTAAATCTTCCATAGCACTTTAAAATTAAAAACCCAACTTACTTTCAAAGTCCTTGGTTAAATCAAGCTGACTATTCTGCAGGTGAAATCCAAACTCCATAAACAAAACTCATGAAGAACACAACACCAAAAAATGTCCTTTCCCAAGAAATAGCTCTCCTTCTCATATGAAGAGTTAACAGAAGTAATATTAAAAATGTTTGCCAGTTTTCAGAAGCTTTATAAAGCTTTGTTCTTCATACTCTAATTCTTTCATGTTTTCCTGCCTGATGTCTCCTAATGCAGTTTCACTGGAATCGTTCTATTTTTGATCTTTAATCCTTTTATATGTTTTTTTCTTTGCTTACTCTTGCATGCCTTTGTAGTTTATGTAATTGGGTCTTTGCACCATTTTAGCAGGGTTTAGCACTGCGCAGCTTGTCAAATTTAAGTAGAAGTGAGAATAATCTATCACTGCTATAATAAATAAGCGAGTAAATTCACATATCACCGACCTAAAGTGAATGTTTGCCACAAAAAATTGTAAACTGCAAGTCTCCTCATTCTGCCAAGGCTGGCGAAGCTTTTATACATTTTGTAATCCAGAAACAAATGCAACTGCACAGAAAGTACTTCAAATCCCAAAAAGTTTATTAAAAATGGCTACACATGTGCAGTGAAACAAGACTTCATTAATTTCTTCTTGAGGTGCCTGTGTAAATTCAACTTAGGGAAATCTGTTTGACAGCTTTGAAACTGTTGACTGATATTCTTCAGCAAAGCCTCAGTGAGTACAGAACGTGATTTAAGCACACCCCAGTGATGAGAAACATGGCAAAAAAAAAAGAGCATTCCTACACCACCTGAAACAAAGAGCATTTTGATAATTTTTAAGCACCTATCAAATCTTTGCTAGTTTTAAAATCATTCTAAATTCTACCTCACTGAGATATTTTACTATTATTTTCAATCATCAAGTATTCTATTCTTTTTACAAGCAGGTTTTGTATTTTACAAAGATAGTTTATAATCTAGATGGAAACTTTAGAAAAATACTCCTGCTTTCCCATTCTCCACAGAATTTAAAACTACACGTGTGTCTTTATCACAAGTCTCCCACAAAACATCCCTATAGCATTTTGATTTTATACTGTATGCAAACAGCTCAAAATCTGTCCCTGAAAGAATGAAATCGACTGTGGTAACTCTGATGAAATGAAAATACATGATCCACATTAGGCTCCAAGAGAAACAGGACTCTGCTCATGTGCTCTAGACAGAAATCTCTCATAATTAAATACACAGGCATCCTTCCATACATGCATAAGACAAAATATGAAATAGATTAAGCAAACTGAAAGGAGTTTCCAGCCTTCCACTCATGATTTTGTCCACATTACAAGGATCACTTCCTATTTATGCAGGCATTGATGCATAAACCACAGCACAGGGGAGGACAAAAAGAAACTGCAGAAAGATGATATAGTCAGAATTCCAGAATGGTTTGTGTTGGAAGGGACCTTAAAGCCCATCTCATTCCACCCCTGCCATGGCAGGGACACCTCCCACTGTCCCAGGCTGCTCCAAGCCCTGTCCAGCCTGGCCTTGGACACTGCAGGGATCCAGGGATGGTCACAGCTTCTCTGGGAACCTGTGCCAGGGCCTGCCCACCCTCACAGGGAGATTTCCATCCTAATATCTAATGTAAACCTGCCCTTCTTCAGTTTAAGGCCATTAATATGATAATACAATAGTTCTAATTTACTAATTTAGTAAATAGTTCTAATTTACTAATTTAGTAAAATAGTTCTAATTTATCTAATTTAAAATCTTGTTTATCATTATGAGCCCAAAGCAGAAGAAAACACAGCTTTATTGTTATAGTCCCCTCTGTTCTTCCATGATATAAATGGAGTTTATACATTATAAATTACAAAGTAACTCTACATTTTTTTTTTTTCTTTAAAAGATACTCCAGAATCTGTACTTTGTGTCTGAGAGGGAGTCAAAAGACTCAGTCATCTTTACACATTTCTCACCACATCAGACCCTTTCCAAGCCCTCCCCAGTGATGTTCTAGAGGGGAGAAAGCTCTCATTCTTTGAAATTACACAGTGAATTCCACGAGAACAAGGCTTGGCAATGGTCACCTGGAGGCCCTGAGGAAGTGCTTTCCATCACTCACTAACCCCAGCTTGCTCACAGGGTTATTTCTGCTGCACACACCTCAACACATTAACACCCCTGTGAATAAATAAGGAAAAAAAGCAAGGTTCTTTTCCAGGGCAAGAAAGTTTCTCAAAGCAGAAATGTCGCACATATGGGGGTTTTTGAGTCACTTTACACAAAGCAATACAAACAAAAACTGGTAAATAAATCCCACTTTCCTAAGGCTCATTTATTTCATTTTACCTTGTGTTTCTTCATCTCTGTTTTCCAGGACCTCTTATCTGCCTTTTCCTGATCACAGACTATTTTTGATCCCTGCTTCAGTGTTTCAGATCCTATCATCAATATTAATACTAGGGGAAAACTTGAGAAAATGTGATTGTATCTACTGAGTGCAAGGCTCCTAATTCAGTAAAGCACTTCAGCATGTGCTGTACTGTAATTTCAGTGCCTTCTTGAGCAGGAATATTGCTAAACACATGTCAAAATGCTTCATTACTGGAGGCTGGCAAATGAAATATGGATTAATTACAATTTGAAGCATGAAACTTTACAGCACTGTGGCTTTTAAAGAACTGAAGAATTGGTGGATTCATAGTTTATATTTTGTCACCCATGTTTACTAATTAAAAATAAAAATGGAGAAACTGTATAATTCTGTAAGTACAGCGATGATTACCAAGGGAAAATTGAGATCAGGTAATGCAAGGGTGGCCCATGTGCATTTTGTTTGCTGTTCTGCCTTTACTATCATCAGTTATCCCTATCAAAAACACGCCATGCTCATTTCCCACAGTGCTGAGGTTAGAGAGGAGCCCACGTTTGTCTTGCATTCAAATCTGTGTGATTTCAGTGCCCTCAGACAGCAGCTGTGGCTGAACACCCCACCTGTGGCCTCAAGAATTGAGCCCTGCCTGCCTTACTGGAAAGGTCACGCAGCAAAATGAGGTTTGCTCCTGAATTTCTGCAGTTGTGGGGATGTGGGCAGTGTGAGACTGATGGGGACACACCAACCCAGATGGAAACATGGGATGCTCCAGTTGTGGGGCCGTGCAGAGGCAAAGGATGCTCTGCCAAAGCCAGGCACACAAACGGATACTGTCACACATCCAGCAGCACCTCTAAATTAAGCCTCAGCTGAGCTGCTGAAGAAGGGATATGCAAAAATCACTAAAGAGCTAGCCTGTGCTTTAAGCGTTTTTCCTCCTACTTCACAAAATTTGACAGCCAAAAACGGCAGACAAGGCTTCAGAGTGCTGATTATTTAAATAGATTACTTTACAAATGTCACTCTTTGCAAACACATAGGCAACATGATTGCTGTTTCTTTCAGCAGTGTATTAGAAACAGACTCAATAAATGGGATGTTTAAAAAAAAAAATCCAAACATTTATGAATCGTTTGAACCTACTGTACTGTGTCTTGTTTACTGCTGCTCTAGGAAGCTTTTCTTAAAATAACGTGTTAAGTCTCAGAGGGATTATCCTGAAATGAAATTTTTAATAACAGCAAAATAAACTCATCCTTCACAGTGCTCTGTGTCTCATGACTTGCTGTTAACTCTCACCTCTCCTCCCATCATACATCTGTATCTACTAGCAAAATTTCATTACCTCCTACTCCAGTTTCAGGTATCAGGAGCACAGCTATGCTTCATACATGTTCTTGAGAAAAGAAATGAGATACCTCGATAATTCTGCAGATCTAAAAATATTACCCATGATGGCTCTCGACTGTGAGAGGCCAAGAAAAACTCCAGAAGGGAAGACTGAAGGAATGAGGATTGCACTACTACAAAGAGGTTGACATCGCTATCTTTAGGTGGATAATGGCTCACTAGGCAAAGGGTTCAAATAATGCATTTTTTATGCCCATCCTCCATAAAACAGTGGGAGGTTAAATGACACAATAAAGATTTTTAACTCAGGCATTGGGGAAAAGAAACCCCCCCCAGTGCAAGTGTAAAATGCCTGCAGAGGTTAGACAGTCCCTGTCGTTCCAGAATGGGCTCAGCAAATGTCTCAGGAATGATGCAGGCAGAGTTATCTTGCTTTCAGAAAGAAAAGCTGATTATGTGATTCCACAAGGTTCCTTCCTTGCCTATTTCCTCTATGTCTCTGATATATGTCTCTTCTAGGAGGTAGCACACTTTGAGAGCTTCCTCATTTGTTTGAGGATATTTTGCATTTTTAATCTCGCAGACAGAAAACACAGCAGGAAACAGTGGCCAGGAGCAAAAATAAAGAGAACTAGAGCCCTGTAATGTCCAAACTGCAAGGGTAATTAAACATGCAAACAGTTCAGCAGGGCAGCAGTGAAACTCTGGGAACCAAAATTACTTGGATATTTAAAACAAGATTAAATATCTTCCAAAAGCTCTGCTTTAAGCCAGCCTCCAAGTTCTGTAGCATGTACATTCAAGAGGACAGGCTGAATTTAGCATAATGATCCTTCCTGGCTTGAAAATCTTTGAATCCATGAACTGGAAATCCCTCTTCACAGCAAGAAAAATTTCTATAAATGTATACATTCACTTTATATTTCTGAAAGTTAAAAAAACTATTATTAATAATAATAGTAATAATAAAAAGATAACAAGAACCCCTCAGGTTTTGTTACATCAGAGAAACGGCTTTCACCAAAGAGTGTGGAATCAATTTTTAACAAAGTGTTCTGCCCTGAGACAGAGAGAGAAAAAAAAACATACCACATTCAATTTGATTTTTCTATTTCTGCAGTGGGTAATACATACTCAAAGTCTCCTGTCCTGTCAGAGAACAAAAGCTAACTATTAAACAAAGTCACAAAGTAGGTACACTTAGGTTTTTCCCAAAAGGGCATGAAGGGTAATTAACATTAACTACTTTATCATATTCTTGAATCACAACTGGTATTTAGTAAATAAAAACAAACAAAAATAAAATATTTCTTAATTCAAAACTTCTGTCCTCCCCTCCAAGGAAACACGGTGCTGAAGCACAATTCTGCAAGCACACAGAACAAAGAGGCAACCCTAATATTGACAATGCAAGAGTATATACTGATGGATATTCACAGACAAATTAATTCTTTAGCTTTAGTAATTAGGTCAGGGAGTAAAACAGACACCACTTAGGCAGTACACTTGAACCCACCCCAGCAGCTAACAGTCATCATTCTCAAGAAATAATTCCAGAAAGACTTGAAATGCTTGCTAGCACACAGTGTTCCTTAAAAATACATCTGGGATCTGTTTCTGAAGGTGTCTGATTCCCAACTCATCATCTATTTTTGCGATGAGGATGCCGGATCATGTTTGGAATGGAAGGATGGTGACAGGAAGATAATTTAAATTAATAAGATTAGAAGGGGTTATGCCATTTAGTAACAGAGAAGTGTTTTAAATTACATTAAAAAAGAAAACATTTCTAAAACACGTGGTGAGAAATAGTAGAGGTGAACAGAATACCACAAGTGCCAAACACTAAGGAAAATATACATTACGAAAGTCTTCAGAATGGTGTCAAGAAAATTAAGCCTTAGACAGATAATTTTGCTGTGTCAGAAAAGAAGTGCTCAAAAAACAAACAAATCTATGAAATGTGGGTTTAAATGATTACGTAGTCTGGCTCTGACCCAGAACTACTTTTAAATATTTCAAGTATCTGATCCTGACATATGGAAATCAGGGTTGGAAAATCTCTACAAAGCACTCAATTAACAAAGTCAGTTGAAAATGTAAACCAGAAATTCTCATCCCTCCTCTCCAGAAGCACAATGCTACACAGTTAATATTTTGAAATAATCTCTCCCATGCTAAATAAGACTTAAAGCATCACCTCTGCCCTCCTTGTTCTCCCATTTCTTATTGGAACCCAGAGAATAAAAAATACCTTGCTCAGCATTTTGCTCTTAATTCTTGTAGACAAAGCACTTAATGTTAAAAAAACAATAAAAAATAGCTTGATTCTGCAAGAACCAACCAATAATAATGCAAATGACAAATTTGCAGCCAGACACCTTAAGCCAGGATTATGCTGGCCTCAAGATGACCGCAGAGCTGCAGTAAAAAGTACATTTCACAGCCACTTAAACAAGACAATGCTCCTTGAGAACGAGCACCAGAGATAAACACATTGCCACCACAAGCTACCATGCACTGAATAATTTTTAGGCACATACACAGACCATATGCTGTGTCAAGCAAGGTTCCAGGCGCTCCTCAGAACTCCATCAGTTCCAGTGGACTAACAAAGAGGTATTTAAGAAATATTCTCCCACAGGAACAAATCATGTTTTCCAGAAAATGAGTGGAGTCCCACTTTTTTTCCCCAAGAAATGCAGGTAACTGTGTCTCATCATCAGACTCAGCACAAGTGTTGCCCTGTTGCTGCCATGAGTAAAAATGATGTGAGATATTAAACCCAACTTATATCCATCTAAAGAGGAAGTAAAAAAAACCCAATTACATGGAGAAGTAAGGCCAGAGGGACAGAGAAACACCCTTTGTAGATTTGTGTCTTGTTACAGGAAAATAAGAGTGGAATAACAAAGAGGTTTGGGTTAGAATTCTCTTGCATATTTAAGTGAAAAGACGTACTGGCTGCCCAGAACTCACAGACTCTGCTTACAGACCTGGCACAGAGATTTTTACATTATTAAAAGCCAGGCATTACACAACAGAAAAGCAATGTCTGTCTTGCATTTTTGTGTCATCCCTCCCCACCCTAGAAAAGCAAAAGAAACAAAAAGGAGACCGATATGAAATACTCACTGACGTTTTTAGGTCAACACACGTTCACAACGTCTGTAGAATATTCTGATACAACAAAAATAGTCAATCACTGCAATTTTCTGCCAGCAAAGCATGCTTTTCCAGAATGGCCAACTCTAATGGGTTCAATTACAATACAAATCCCAAAATATAAAAGCATTTGGTTCTCAGTGTCTTTGTCAACAGTAGATGCTATCACATCACTGGAAATGACAAATTCCACTCTCTGCATAAACATTTCATACATGAGTTCAAAACTCTGCAGTGCCTTCCTCCCTTCACTACCACTATACCTCTGAAATCAAAAAGTAACTCACATTTCAGACATAATATGCAAAAAATATATCCCTGCAGTCATCATGAAGATTTGCCATCATAAAGCTGATTACAGTGACAATTACACTGAATGTGGAACATTACAAGGCGTAATATCACAAGCTTTTAAAGTCAGTTGGCAACATTACACCAAATGCCTCTCAAAAATCAGATTTCATGTGCTAGCACCCTTGAAATGCATAATAAATTTGCTCACAGATTGAAAGTGTCTCCTAAATCCATAGCTGTATATGGTATAGCTGCATCTCAGGGACATGTGCAGTATGTGGGGGCACAGACTCTGAGCTGTCAGTCAGGTCTCCTTTGTTTTTCACACAGTGACACTCAAAAACCTGCCACAGTTCAAAGCTCATATGAGCTTCCTCCTTTCCAAACCTGTGCTCCCCTGTTGGGAACATCCTCAGCAGCCTTGGCTTACAGCACAGGATGTATACACTGGGCTTAATTGTGCCTAACAATCCTCTTGGCCAGTGGAAGGCATTTTCAGATGGGAAATGTGCACGAACATCTGTTACATTTCCCTATGCCTGATTTTAACTGTTCCTTCACGGAGGAAGGCGTAAAAATAAAAACATTCATCTCTGCAGCAAGAAGCCCATGTAGTCACTCCAGTCAATCCAGCACAGTGTGGCAGTTAAAAATGGTGCTCAGAGAATCCTGCCATGGATGGGTTTCATCTCCTGTAACAGCAGCGTTCAGAAGGTTTAAGTGGGTTTCAACTTCTGTCTACAAAACCAGTCACCCCAGCAGCCAGTGAGGACACTTTCCCAGACACACTGACCAGTGCTAGGATGAAACCAATCCATCTACTTCTTTTCTTACAGAATGATCAGTTTTGAAAAACTTCTTTGGATATCAACAATTTCAGGTAACCTTTAGAAGTACTCAGAGGTAAATCCTTACACACAATGCTTGCCTTCGTTGTATATTTAAGATTCTGAATGAGCAAACAAACTTGGAGCTACACTGAGTCACTTCTGCACACGCTCTTTAAAAATGAATGGGAAACGCCAGAGCTGAGTTGATAGGGGAACATCGAGGAGGAAGAACAATTTGCCAAAGTCTGGCTGGTCTTTTAAGAACTGGGCCTAACCCCAGCTGCTGTGTTTCAGCTGGCCTCAAATCCCCTGTATTTGGGCACCAAAAGTGAGACAGATATTTATGTTTTAAATTAGAAAAGAAAGAGAACATGGAAGACAGATTTTGTTAAGAGTTGGTCACAATTTAAGATAGTTTCAGGATATCAAGTTTGCTTTTTACTGCTTTTAAATGTAAGGCCAAAAAGAAAAAAAAGATAAGCACCTCCCTCCCCCTAAACAGCTCAGTGTCTATATCTAAGATTTTTTAAAAAAGCAATAATCAAAAGTGTAATTTACTCCTGTGTTGCAGAAGGAGGGGTTGTTCCAATTCTATTTCATTTCCCTCAGTGAGAGGAAAGCTGGTGCTGTGTTTTCCATGCTCACCTCAGAGCAGACTGTTGCGTGACTTGTCACAACAGAACACGTTAGATTGCTCATTCTCCTGCTTCTGGCTCAGGACTAGGTAGAAAAGATTGCTGCACTTCACAAAGGAACCTCCCTTGGAACCAAGATCAAACATTGAACCCATGCTCTCTATAGCACGGACCTCAACAGGCAATTTCCAGGCACCACAAACTTAAAAACCACTCTGTAGTCATTAGTTGCTACAAATCCATAACAAAATATAAATTATTTAAGATACTGAGGGGATCTGACCTTTTCAAGCATGGCTCAGCCTCCATAGAGTCAAATTTTGTGGAGATCCTTAAGAATTTGTCTTTTCTGGATTTTGAATATAAACAGTCAGAATTCTCTTCCATCCTGGTGGTTTTTGATGGCTCTAAAATTTCTCATGTTTTAAGGATGGTTTTTTTTTTCATTTTTAGTAACTGAAGTGAAAGTATTTTCATTCTGAGTACTGAAATAGTTTTAGAGGTTTACCTTCTCTCTGTACCTCAGCTGTTAGCAAGATGTAAATTAATTTAAAAAAATTATTCACATACCATTTTCCAGTACAATTCAATGTCAAAGAGAAAGAAAATCTAGCAAAAGTGAGTTTATTTCATTAAAAGCTGTTTTTTATTTCTCAAAATATAAAACACATATCTCTAAAATCTTTTTGCATAAGCAAGATCTAATACATCAGAGAAACAAAAATAAAAAAAGTGGTCAAGAACTAAACCAAATCTCCCAAAAATAACATCAAGACAAATCCTGTCGACATAAAATACATATGCAACACTTAGAGAATAAGGAATCCCTTTGCACAGAGGGTAAAGCCCTTCCAGCTTGCTCTCACTTATGTGAAGCAGGTCCCAGTGTGCAGACTGTTCACATCCAGCTGAGCTGCATCCCCTGAGCTGCCCTGGCACAGCAAAGTTATCCCCAGGGAGTAGCAAAGGACTGCTCAGGTTTGCTCATTCACTTCAGTCAGCACCACACTGAGGCTAGCAGGGAAAGCAAGAATGATTCATTCTGTGTTGTTATTATCTCCAGGATCATTCACAAATGCAGCAAGATGTGCTTTCCCTCACCTCTAGTCACCTTTTATTTCCCAACTAAATGTCATCTTGCTTTTAACCAAATACAGGGCTATAGCTTTTCAAAAGCATGACTGTTTTTTTTCTAAACCTGCTCTTATTATTCTCTTTGGAATACTCACCCATGTTTAGGTTCTGTTTTAACATAATTGTTAGGTTTTCTCTAGAATGGAAATAAAATGTTTGGAAATTCCCTTTTTCCTCTTTCTTGGTTTCAAGTGTCACTATGATTTGTTCTCAGAGTGTTTGAAACACGCTCATATTCAGCACTGCTGTCAGTGAAAATAAAGACAGTGGATGTGTACCTGCACAGCTGCTGGTAATTCACAGAGAAACCCTTGGATTTGCATTTTGGCAGCACTGTTTTGCCTGGGTTGGATGTTTTGAAGCTTACATGTCTAAAGATGTCTGAAGATGCATTTCACTCAATCTGCTATACCTTAAAACAGCACAGAGAGCAAAGTGTCACAGACATTTATCATAATAAACCAATATATGAACACCCTGCCATTTGCTCCTCTGTGACTTCTAAATGCTACTATTTAGCAAACAGGAGGGCACTACATGCTTTGCAATAATATGGCAAAGTGAGGACAGAAACATAAAGTGTACTTCCAGCTCTATAAGATGAAAACCTTTGGGATATAACTATTAAATCATAATTTTACTCCCTTAGAATAAAAAAAAATAAATAAAAAAGCAGCATAGATCTGCTAAGTTCACTGCTTTGAGGAGTACTTTTTAGCTTTATTTTAAGAAGTTGCTTCTACAGAAGGATACTTAGCAAAGTCTGAATAACTTTTCCTTGATGACTAACACTCCTTGAAATGCACCATGTTTTATTTAATTTGAGGCCTCAAATAAAATGAGAGCCTGAACCATCCTGACTCTCAAATACATAGGCAAGAGACTTTTACTTTCTTCTCACCTAGGTCAGCAACAATACGATATGTAGGTTTAAAAATTAAATTCTATTCTTTACTGATTTATTAAATCCATCAGAATTGGAAAATTAAGTCATTCTCCAAGCTCTACTCGTGCAGCTGTCCTCTAGAGAAAGAGAAGGAACCAGGATATCAGAATTTACCCTAATGCACAATAACATGTGTCTTGTGAAACACAGGTAGAAAGTCTGACATGGAAAATTTACCTGGGTCAATTTCCAAATTGTAAATTTATATATTTAATTGTAAATATATATATAAATTTATATATTTAATTGTAAATTTATATATTTACAGTGTTCATGACCTGCCACTACATTAAAAAAAAAGCCCCCAACATTTTCCAAATTATCTCTGATATCTGACTGTCAAATATTTGCCAGGTGTGGTTCAACCACTCTTAGGTATTAATAGAACAGTTAAATGCAATTTCCAATTAGTTCAGGTGAAAGTACTTATACTTGAAATAATTACACCCTTACCATATTTTTTGCACAACCTGATCTACTGAAATAGACATTTCATATGCTTTTACAACACCCTCTTTGAAACCAGGTCTGAGGAAACAGTTACCTGCACACCTCAGTTAAAAAAAGCAGACAAGCCAAAAGATGTATTTGAACTGGGTTTCTAACATTAGCTCGTGTAACACAGGATAACTTATCAGAGGGTAAATAGGTGAAATATTCAAGCAAACTCCACTAAAGTGACTGTTCTATATTTAGATGTACAGGCATATTTTTATATCAGTTGTGAATCATTCTACTGAAAGCAAAAGAACTTCAAAGTTGTATCTCCTGTCATAATCTGGCCATCAGAAGTTTTATTACTGATGATTATGCATGAGTCAGAAAAGAGAAAAAAAAATCAGCTGAAATTCCAGATCCTTGGAAACAGCAGTATCAGCTTGCTGGCTTGTTCTTAATTGGCTTTTGCAGAGAATCCAAATCTTAAAAGCTTTGTCTTTCTTAGGGGATGAAAAAATAAATAGAATTTACCCTAATGAAAGCTATTTCATATCTAGAAATTATTTTTTTCTTACAGACTCAAATATTTTTTATTTTTTCCCCTTAAAAACCGCTGAAGTTAGAAAGGCAGAGATTTGCCCAGTTATGCCATACTAAAACACTGCATTATTCAACACACAAGTTAGTGACCATAATTATAGACCATCATGTCTAAAATTCATTACTACTGATATCACATGCAAAAGTGGAAAAGGGGAAGAAAAAAATATCTGCCTGTTGAGTGGCTGACTATACCTGACAGAGGTAATGCAGCACTGCCTCAGCCATTGCAATTATATCACCCACTGACTTCCAAAATAAAGGCCAGTGAGAAAAAATAACGCAGGTGGCAGGACAGAGTAACCACTTATTTCTTAGCTGAAGACTATTTAGATAAGCTATTCTTCTTATTACAATTGTCTTTTTGGTCAATGGGAAAGACATTCCATGTCATTAGCTTCCCTCTTGCCCCTGCGGGTTCACTCACCAGGTATTCGATGATATCTGCACTTATTAGCAAGAAATAAAGGCAAGTTAACAGAACATGAACTCTTGCAATGGCAATAACAAAATACTTTCAGGCTGTCTGCAGCTGACAGGTTTCACCATCAATGTTTATTGGCTGCACTGCTTGATCCATGGATTAAAAGGAAGAACAGTTTAATGTGAGGCTGCATGGAGACCATCTCGAGTGCCATCAACAGGCACATACAGGACAAGGAAGCCATCAGGCCCAGCCAGCACGGGCTTCAAAGGGCAGCTCCTGCCTCACTGAGCTCATCTCCTCCTCCTGAGGTGGTGACCTGCTCAGGGGGTGAGGGAAAGGCTGGGGGTGTGTCTGCCTGACATTTCCCACTGAACTGTCCTGGAAACCAGCTGGTCATGGCTCGGATGGGTGCAGTGTGTGAAAAACCAGGTGATGGCCAGGCCCAGAGAGAGGGCAGAGGAACTGCCTGCAGCTGGAGCAGGTCCCCAGCAGGACTGCCCAGGGCTCAGCTCCAGAACGAGCTCTGCTCAGTATCTCTGTCCACACTGGAGCTGCCCAGGGCAGGGAATGGAGCTGGGGAAGGGGCTGGAGCTGCCCAGGACTGGGAATGGGGCTGGGGAAGGGGCTGGAGCTGCCCAGGACAGGGAACAGGGCTGGGGAAGGGGCTGGAGCTGCCCAGGGCTGGGGAACAGGGCTGGAGCTGCCCAGGGCAGAGAACAGGGCTGGGGAAGGGGCTGGAGCTGCCCAGGACAGGGAATGGAGCTGGGGAAGGGGCTGGAGCTGCCCAGGGCTGGGGAACAGGGCTGGGGAAGGGGCTGGAGCTGCCCAGGGCTGGGAATGGAGCTGGGGAAGGGGTTGGAGCTGCCCAGGGCTGGGAATGGAGCTGGGGAAGGGGCTGGAGCTGCCCAGGACAGGGAATGGAGCTGGGGAAGGGGCTGGAGCTGCCCAGGGCTGGGAACAGGGCTGGGAGTGGAGCTGGAGCACCAGAAGCAGCAGGGGCTCAGCCTGGAGGAAAGGAGGCTCAGGGGGAACCTTCTCATTCTCCACAACTTCTTGGCAAGAGGTTGTAGCCAGGTGGGGGCCGGGCTCTGCTCCCAAGCAACAGAACAAGAGGAAATGGCTTCAAGTTGTACCAGGGGAGATTTAAATTGGATGTTAGAAAGGGGTTGTCAAGCATTGGAACAGGCTGCCCAGGGAAATGGTTGAATCATCATCCCTGGAGGTATTAAAGAAGGGTAAATTAAAAATTAAGCGTATATGTGGCACTTAAGGACACAGATTAATGTTGGACTTGGCAGTGTTGGGTTAAGAGTCAGACTTGATAATCCTAAAGGTCTTTTCCAAGAAACAATTCTATAATTCCCAGACACTTAAGCATTTTTTACAAAAATTTTCATCTATCAAAACAATACAGACTATATCCATCACTAACACTACCACTTCACATGTGCTAAAAACACTTTTGATACAAAAGGGAGAAAAAACTTTGCAATTCTCAGACTCAGAGAAGAAATGTTAGATATGGGCTCTCAAAATCGAGACAAGATGCACACTCAGATGAAAAGTGATTGCAACAGTAAAACATATTCATCCTCCACTCACAAAGCACTGGGAGTGCAGTACTAGTAACAGGAGAGACAGAACAACACAATCAAGCCGGAATAAATCTGCATTTAAGCTAAATAATCTACTTACTGCATTTCAAAGAGGCAATTCAGCCAATGCAAACAGAAATTACACTCTGCTTTCTACTAGATCATAATCTAAAACCAACAGAAACAACCACAGACCACTGCAGGCAACACTGGAAGAGCTCAAACCTCTCCTCATTGCTATTTCAAATCTATTGTTCAAATAAAACCTAGCAAATTACAAAAGCCTTTTTCATGTAAGGTGACACAACAAGTCCACAGCATTCCCCAAGACTGGATTGCTGGAATGCAAGTGTGATTTTGCAGGTAGCCTAGCACACTAACACCTACAAACATTCACAATGTTCCCACTGCTAGCACTTCCCAGCACGGCACTAAAACAAGGATTTTCCAGATGGGTAAAGTGATGGCACCGTGATGAAATCTTTTTTCCATTACTTTTCACAGCATATTCTAGGCAATTCTCTCAGCCCTAAAATAAAATGGAACAGTCTCCAGATTACCACTTTTTCAGTTGTCAGTCCAACACACTGGTTAACCAGTTATGGAAAATCAGATACACAGGGAAAAAAAAATCAAACTCACAGTAGCTTCAGAATAATCTAAGCTTAAGAATGATATGCTTAAAAATACAGTGATTACCAATATATTGAAATAGTTAATCACCAGCCTATTTTATTTTTTTCTTCTACAACTCTCCCCTTTACCACTACATAAATAAGCAAATAAAAGCAGAAAAAACTAAGGTTTTAGCTTATTCATTCTAACAATTAATTTTTTAACAAAGAACACAAGCTTAAACCCTCAGAACTCACAGAACTCTTCTGGTCACTATGTCAAAATAAAAACAAATTTTACAAAATATTCACCATATTCATAAATGATCCCATCTTTATAATCTTTTATATATAAGTTCCACATTTTCTATAAAATAGAGCTGTCTCTCTTTTCCAGAGCTTTCCAGTAGTTTACTGCAAAGTCTAAACAATTTCATCTTTAATAACTTTTATAATAATGCCTATGAACTCCTCTTTATCTGCTAAATGGAAATGGAGCTACCAAACCCAGCCATGAAAAAAAAAATTAGCATCAATTATTAAAATGTTATATATTGCATGTGTGTTTTCAAAATATTTTATCATAAATCTAGCATTCCAAGTAAACAGAGCAACTGCAAACATTTTATGTTTATAGCCATGAAAGATGGATCTGATATCACCTCTTGGATATTATTTAATAAATTATCAGTATTCTCCGAATTGTGAGGCAGTGCATCCTTAAAATAAACTTTGTAATTTAATGATGACTGGAGCTTGGTTTCACATTTATTCTAAGAACTGGTGAGGTGGTCCAGGAGCACACAGCCACTCATCCATGGCCAAGGCAGATGGACCTTTGCCATCCAGCGCCCTCCTGTCCGGACATACGGGCTCCCCCCTGGGAATCCAATGACTAAACTGGGATGGGGACCAAGGGCAGGAGAAGAAACCTCTTCCTGCATTTTGCCACTTAATCCTAGATGGCATTTTTTTCATTTCCCTTGCCAGGAGAAGCAGCAGGACAGTTTTGACACAGCGTGGGCATTGCTGCCCCTCAGCACACACGGTGGCTGCACTGCAGAGCCTGCCTGGGTGCAAGTGGCAGCAGAGCTGTGACAGCCCCTGAAGCCACCAGTGGGCTTTTTGTGCCAAGGCAAAAAATATCTCCCCACCCACAGGAGGCATAAAGCTATTTATGCATTATTTGTACTTTCAGGTGTTTTTTGTTTTTTTTTTTCCTCTCCAAGTTTTACCCAGGAGAAGGAAGGAAGAGGCAAAGATATTTTCTCATCTAAAAATGCGTTACTAAGTCGTAGGATGTCATTCTAGTAAGTTTAAGGTATATTTATTTATTGGGAAATAAGTTTGCATGTATATTTAATTTAATACACATCAACATCTCTGTAACCCTGGGCCTTGTGTCTCTCCAAGAACAAGAGCATTTCACTTTCCATCATCTCACTCAAACACATCATCTCAGTAAAAGGAATACAAATCTCCTTAGCAGAACACACACAATTAGGAAAACACATGGGTGCTCATATATGGCACGTCCAGAGAGGTACCCACAGCATCCACCTCGTTTTTGTTTTCCACACGTTCCACTGCTCTGAAACAAGAGGAGTGACAGAAGCGAGCAGAGGGTGCAAGGCAGGGTTTAGTGATGAATTTAGGAGAGGCTGGAGCAGCTGCTCATCCACAGCATTAAATAAAATAATAAACAGCACTTGAAGGTGCAGGACCTCTGAAAACAAACCTTGCTCCACAGAGATCCCTCCTGCTCAGCTATGCAAAACAAAACACAAAAAAAACCCTCCCCAAATAGTCCCTAAATCTCTAGGCAATGCTCTACACTGCTTTCATACACAACCTTGGAATAAACCCAGCTGGAAATCATGGGGAATCCCTGATCAGAGGTGCACCTACTTTCTGTAGGAACCCATGCAAATAAATAAATAAACTGGCATCTTATAAGCCTATCAAATGTTTAAACTGCCTCATATCCTAAAATAGTTCAGGGCTGTGGTTCTTAACCTGCAACCCAGAAAAAAACATTTACATAATCAGTTTATCTAGGCATAATTTTGAAGATCATTTCCACTAAAATTCAGAATGTTATGTAATTACTGCTTAGAAGAGGATGATATAAATGTTCCTATGAAATGTCCTTTGCATTATTTATTTTAGATATTTAGATTTACTTTAAGAGAAAAACAATAAGCATTCTGGTGTCATAAGCTGACCAGAGATACTGTAAGTGCAGGTGAAATCCTGAGGGACAAATTGCTCAAACCATCTAATGCTGTAATTCACTCATTAGGACAATAACTCAAATAGGTGTTTGGTGTCCAAAATGCCATTTTCAGGTTTGACATCAGGGAGAGAGAAGACAAGAGACTAGAGAAGTATTCATGCAAAAAACACTTTTCAACTGCATCTCTCATACCTATTTTTTATTTCAGCAGTTGACTACTTTAGATCTATGCTAAAGGAGTAACCCAGGCCTGGATATATCTTTCTAAGGAAAGAATGAAGAGGAAAAAGGTTGAAATAAGGCATCCCAAATTTTCAAATGGCCCTTTCTTCTAATCTATCTGCTTGGATAATGTGTTCAGAGTGGCATTTTGTAATGACAGCAACTTTCCAACAAATCAATAGTTATTTAATTCCCAACAAGCTCTCGAGTCCATTAAACCTGATTACATTCACCCATTTCAGTTGGGTGCAGTTATTTTTCCTACACCGGCACTTAATCTATAACAGGAACTTATGAGAACTTTCAAAAGCAATTTCAACATCAATCAGCATAGAGTGAAAGGCACGATTTGCTTGTAATTATTTATTGGACAGGATGGCAGAGGGTCTGACTGAGCTCCAGTGTCTGACCTTCACCCCCAAATTCTAATGGATACGAAGGCCTGCTGGATGTGTCTCACTGCATAAAAAGCAGCCTCAGCTTGCCTGTCCCACAGGACACAGATTCCCAATACCTGATAACGGCTATATTTCTATTTTAGACACATGTGCCTGATATTAAACCTGAAGTGAAGAACACAACCCACAGTCTTCTATTACTGAAGGGACCTATATGGAAATCCACCTGTTTGATGCTGTGATTGCCCCTCTATGGCAGCAAAGCATTGGGATAAAGGAGCACAATGAAAGTTTCCCTCTCCCTCAGAGCTGACCCATCCCTAGCACAGCACAGAAATGCCCTAACACACGTGTGTGGCACAATATCTAACAACTGCCACTTGGATGGTACAGTTCTAGCAGGGTTTAGAAATGCTGACTTTTCCTAATGCCTTCTAATACTGGAAGCAACAGGATACTTATTGCCTAATTAGCATCTACACCATTTATTCAGAATCCCAAGTCTAACAGAAGACACTTCAGTAGCACCACTTTTTGATAAAAATTAAATAACAGAAGCAAACACAACAACCTCATAGCTGGCAGCTGACTCCTAAATGTACAGAACTCTTGCCCTGCAGCAAAGAACTTAGACTTTGGGGGCTCAAAGGAATTAATAGGATGTGTATAAATATTCTTTGCAGGTGATATATTTCTACACACACAAAACCACAACCCCTTTTTCATTCCGTGTGACGCGTAACATATGAATTAAAGCATATTTAACATTATTCCTGTTTGCTGTGCTAAAACATTTAACCTAAACACATCATGGTAAGTTACTTTGTCTTCTGACCTGCCGTGGGAATGCTGACTCCCTCAGAAACCTAGAATGGATAGCAAATCCTCTGCCCTGTGGTCAACCTCGTGAAGCAAAGGCATGAATGTTAAACAGCAGACAAATCAATACAAGCAAATATAGCTCAACTACACCATTTATTCAGCCATGAGAGATGTCAATACACAGATTAGGGTGATCCATCTTTTTGATTTCCTACTGTCTTCTCACTGACTACATGAGAGCTTTTGCCTGTATTAAAAGTGTTTGCTTTCTCAACCATAAAAATTCCAATTATTGCTCTAAGTGCACTAGAGTTAAGTTGCTTGTTGGAAGCGGCCTTGCATTACCTGAACAAGTCCAGCGAAGTATGGTGCTGCCGGCAGAATCATTGGCACTCCATAGGGATGTAGCAAAACTCCTTGAGACGACAACATGGTTTAAGTGATAGTATTACTCCCACTAAAGCTAAACACATCAATTGAAAGTTAGGGGAAAATCTATATACCAACTTCTTCCAAACTCAGAGCTAGAACCAAATAACTTCTGTCAGGGGCAAAGCCCACATCAGCTGTAAAAAAAAGAAAAAAATTGACGTCAGCAACACTTAATGTTAAAATTTTCTTCAGAGACAACAGATAGAGACAACAGCTGCAAACCTAACTCTACCCAAAAAGGAAGGTGCTATTTTGGGAGCAGCTTAAGTAACATGACTAGCCAACTACTCTTTATCAGTTCAGAATTTTAAGTACTAAACACATAGAGATCAAATTCTGTACAGATCTACTGATTAGAAATAATTTTTCCTATCAGTTCTGGCATATACATGAAAACAGTTACTATCAGAAGCCATTTTCAAAATAATCAGGTTTATCATGATTGCATAATTAGACATTTCCCTGTATTTATAAGCTGTTAAACAATGTTCACGTGAGCGTTTACACTTCAGTCTGTTACACAGGGTACATTCTGTTTTGATTCATTATATTCTTGTTTGTTTTGAATGTGTGAGCTAACTAATGCAAGCTAATGACTTCTATTAGTGTAAATTATGTTTTAATGGCTTTTCTAACCTTTCACAACATCTATGTTGTTAAATTGATCATAACTATCTTAAAAGAACGCATTTTCCCATTAGAATATTTCAACTCTGCTCTCCAAATCAACTCACACTACTGGTGTAAGAGACAAAGGACTGAAATTTAGGCTGGTTTCCTCCCTAAATCAAAACAGATTTGATTTTAAACGTACTACTTACAAGACATTCTCTTCTGCAGCTCATTTTTACTTTAGACAAAACCAACTTAGTCATTAACACCTGTTTTATGTGCTATGTATCTTCTACTGCAGATGTAACTAATGACAAGAATTACAATTGAGCAAGACTTTTTTATTTCAATAAAGAATTAGTTAGGTACTTACAACTTCATGTTACAAGTGAAATAAAAAAAAAAAAATCTCCTACAGTCTTCAGGGTGCTTCACACCACTAATTTCAGCTACTTGATTTTGTTGCATAATTACTTTTCCAGATAACTAATTGCAGACAAGATTTGATGCGATACTCAATTATTTAATGTCACATTTTGGCCATGGCGGAAGGTTTTGGGTAATTGATTCTGGTGTATCACGGCAGCCCTGCTGCAGGGTTTAGCAATCTCCCCGAGCAGCTGCCTGCTGGCCCTCCCCACTGCCAGCCTCACCCCACTGCTAACTTTAGATGTGGAATTGTGACCCTCAGTGATGCTCCCTGCAGGAGCTGCCAGTGAGGCCAGCAATTGTCACATGATGAAGTGATGTTTACCCCACTCCAGCTCCTGTTTCAGCACCGCTTCACTTTCCTGTTGGGGATGATGCTGTTCTCACTGCTTATCTGACCATGCTTAGCTATAAATCCTATTTCTTGGTCTGTTCTTACCAAGGAAGAGAAACTCTGCAGATTAATTATTAAGCAAGCTGACACATCATGGATTTTTTTCAAAAGTTTGTCATTAATTCCACTATAACATTCCAGTCACTATAACTTTCACAGAGAAATACATAAACAAAAGGTATATATAAGAAAGCAAGTTGCAGCCACACCTCACTTAAAAATACATAATTCCTAAAATAAAAAAGTTCATTGTGACTATTGCTTATTTGCTTCATCCAGCAGAGTAAGCTGCATTTGAAAGGAAAGCAGATTTCTTTCACCCAGAAATGGGGATTATAAAATGGATTCTGCAAGCTTTACTCAAATGACTCCAGTGGGACAACTGACATAAATACAGACTATTAAATTGCTCTGTAAAATACCTGGCAGATTTTTTGTTTCAGCATGTATATATTTGATAAGATGTTAGAAAACCTGAGGAGGAAGATTTGTACAGGAAAGAGCAGGCTCAAGGGAAGCTTTTCTGTGATCTATTTTGGGATAGATTTTTTTTGAATATTTTCTTTAATTATTTTGGCACAAGGCAACCTGCTGATGAAATTTCCTGATGACACAAAGTTGGAAGGTACTATCGAGGCTGGAGAGGATAAGGATATTACATAGAAAGAACTGCTAAATCTTATGGGCTGCATTAACAGAAATGGGATGGATTTCAATAAGACAAAATGCAAGATCATGCTCCTCCTAATAACACAAACTTCAGAGCTAAACTCAAGAGGAAGAAAAGCAAGATCTCGTTGCATCTGTTTAAAGAATTTCAGATGCTAGTGAGATGCAAATAGGAAAATGAAAATTAGTACTATTACTTAATTTAAATTCTCAATTATTTCTTGATTTCTTAGAGGCACTTCCAACAGAATACAGCTGTCTTCATCCACATTAAATAGAAAAAAAAAAAGGTCAAATTAAAATACAACCATTGTAGAGAAATTGCTTTTTGTGTTCAGGGGAAAGGAACAACTATGTTGCAGAAACCTAAATTTGATTTGTTTATCCCAGCAAAGCAATCTGTGAATAGGGAAGAAAACAGTAGGAGGAAGAGACTGTTCAAGCTAAGGACGATCCTGACACTTTAAAAATCAAGAAAAACCCAGTTATGAATAAATTTAGGCTGAACATATTTTTTCAAGTTCGGGGGTTCTCTTTGAAGTATTTTGGTCTTGTCTAGAGAGGGTCTAGAGCAGCCTTCCAAATCCACAGCAACATAAAAGGGTGGCTCACAACAGACAATTATGATGCAAAGCGTGGTGCAAGTGTGAACTCAGCAACTTCCAGGAGGACACTTCCAGCCCTTTGCAAGCACTGAAAACATTCCAGAATAATGGAACCATCAAATATCCTAGGAGAATTGCTGTTTTCTACATTGCAGATAGAAAAACAAAAACAAACATTTCAGATGAACTGTAGTTACCTGTTTTAATGCAAGGACACTTTGCCTGCCTCACTATAACAACATGCTCCTCAATGTCAGGGTGTGGGGCAGCCCAGATCCAAGCTGGGAGCGGGTGGCTGGGTCCTGTGGTGTGTCCTGAGCTACCTGAGCTCACACAAACCTCTGTGAATCAAAGCCACAGGAGCACAGCACAGCTTTGCTCCGTCTCTGCCCCATGCCAAGCTCAGAACTTCAGCCAGTGCCTCTACATCAGCTCCACCACTTCGGACCAACACATTCCTTCTCCCTCCCAGCCACACAAAAAGGAAATTTCACTTGAGTTTTACAGTTTGCCATTAGTTAGTATCAATGGTCACTCCTGTTCTGCTGGAATACGTTGAATACGTGAAATTTGACCACAAAGAGGACTGAGGGAATGAGCCAGAAGAGTATTGATAAAGCTGAGAGCTCTGTTTCACTTCAGCAGGACCTTTAGCATGATTAAGGTCAAGCATGAACCTCAACACTTGTGGGAGGACAAAGCCAGAATGGTCGGGACAAGCACATCAAGCACATCTGATGTCCCTGGTGGTGACAGCACCCAATTCCTGCCTGCTGCAGGGTTCCTCCTCCCTGCAAAAAATTAACTCTGTGTGTGGGTGGAAAGGGGAGATCATCTATTTTAAACAACTACACAGCTTTTATTTCCATTACATTCTAGAAAATTATGATGCTGTTAGGGAAAAAAAAAAAAAATAAAAAGACGTGTTAAGCCATTTTCAGTGTGCTCATAAAGGGTATGTTACTCTTCCCAAACCCTAGCTGGCTTTGGTTTCTTTCATTAAAAATTTGCATGGATTTTCTGAAAGTAAAAATTGATCTCAGCAATGAGAGAGGAAGAAAGAATTAGAAAAACACATGAACACTAGCTTTATATGTAAAACACATACACACAAAATGCACAACCTTACTTTTTTCAACTATGCAGTTTTGCAAAAAGGAAGGGTTTATTAATGAAAAGCTGCTTTTAAAGGTGAAGATCACAGGTTAAGCAAGGTAGGGTAGAAGTTGAAGGTCAGAAAATGCTTAACTATTTCAGGCCCAGCAATGTAATACCACAATCTTGTGTTTAAGCACGGAACTGAAGCTACTGGCAGGAGTGCTCTAATAGCAGTTTCTTTGAAGGCTTGCTAAAAAGTTGTCTAAATAGGAAGGAAATGGAGACTGCTGTACAGTATGGATGAACAGATACAGAAATAAAACTAGAAATATGCCTGAAAACTGGGCTACACATCCAGGCAGAACAAGAAACATGAAACTGGTGCAAGAAAGATCAGAGTTTTAATCCCACCTGCATCTAAGATGTAAATGGCACATTAGACAATGACTAAACTACTTCCCCAGGCAAAAGCAGATGCCAAAGTTTTGCTATGGTACAAGGAGGGGAGAAAAAAAAGGAAACTTAAGCAACTTGCCTGGGGCCACAATGCCTGGAAAAGGCAGATCCCTGCAATGCAGTCATCAGCCAATCAATGATGCATGCTCTAATCAGATTCTCACTGAAGTAATCTATTTAGACCATCTTTCTGCCAAATAATTAATTCTTCTTAATGCCGGTATCTAGATCAAAATACCACAAACAATAGTTCTTTCCAAATGCTGCGCAATTTCAATGAACTTCAAATAATTTCCTCTTCCTTCCTACACTGGCCTAACTTTCCTGTCTCTCAGATCATAAATAATTCAGGTACCACTTTGGCACCCTCTTCAGAACTTATGCTATGTCATATTTGAACCTTTTAAGTTCAAGTCTCCCATTTCTGACTACCTTTCCCATTGTCCAAATACTCTCCATTTTCTCTTTAGGTTTCTCAGTGGTTTTCTGGTACAGGAAACCCCAAAGCTGAAAGGACAAATTGGTTTCAGAGTCTCCTGATAATTTCCCTCACCCACAGCAACTTTAGATTGCTATCTCTAAAAAAGGATTACCAGACACCAGCACCAGACATGCTTGGGAAGAGAACGTGAGCTGCTGCTGATCAGCATTGCCTGAGGTGATCTGGCATTAAAGGAAATATTGATAGGCAGGAAAAGCTGTCCAGCACATCTTCCCCCACCCTTCCCAGCACAGCTGCTGACACTGTTAGAACTGCTGCTCTTCCAAAGACTATTTCCACCTTTCTGCAAAAGCCATTCAGGGCCAAAGGCTGTTCAAGTGCACCAGCAGCACCATCCAGGCTCGCCCCTGTCCCCCACATGAAGAACGTGTAGGAGCTGCTCGTGCCAGGAACTGATTCCCCAGCCAGCTCCTCTCACCCTGAACAGCAGAGCCAAAACACAGCACGGATATTTTACTGACTCCTGAAGCAGAAAACATCACCCATACAAATCAAAGGTGTCTCATGGTGTCATTCTGATAACCAGCACAGCAGGTGTCATCACAGTTGAGTTTATTAAGCATCTCAGTTCAGACCAAAGAGAATAGGGCAAGGATATAGAAACTGTTTAAAACTGGGAGAAACCACCTTTTCCAAGCATGTGGGATACAGCACATTTAGAATTAACACATTTTTCTTCTGAACTTAAGGTTTCCATTTAAAATTACATTAGTGTCTAACAATTACATTAGCTCTTCAGAGCACATGAAAAACTAGCAACAGGTCAAGATGAACCCAGCTGGTCCTTCAGTCAGAAAACAATGCTTCAGTTCCACTGAAGATCAAATTTTAGCCTTTTCTTCTAAATATATAATCATAGTAAGTTTGGAGATTTGAAAGATAAATAACTACAGTCCTGCCAAATGCAAGAGCTTCAGACAGAAGCAAAAACTTGGGAGACATGTTTGTGAAACTATTTGTAGCCCTGGAGAAATCAAGGCTGTTGCCCTATAGGCCAATTGGCCTCCCCACACTTGAAGTGCAGTGTTTCAGTAAATGTTGGTTTCTGAGTACACAGCAAATCCTTTCTGTCTGGTTTCAATTTCCTTTCTTATTACCTGAGCCATGGGCTGCTGTGGTAGCTCACTGGCTAAAGAATGGAGTGTTAACTTTGCATTTCTTTTGGAATGCTCCCATAAAGAGCCTTCTTTCTCCACCTGCACTGCCCCAAAACACATCCTTTTATTACCTTTACACTTGCCATCCTCTTCAAAGGCTCAGTTCAGCCTATTCCTACCCAAGCTACTACTGTCAACATCTCAAAGATGAAAATCCTCTTTGTCTTGCCTTGAATATTGTGCACCTTCACCTCCTAACCAAACTCCAAATGGTGTTGATGCTCTCCTGAAATTGCCTGCTACCAGGTAAGACTCTCTCTAAACATCTATGAACATTCTCTTCCAGCCCTTAAAACCTCCTCTTTCCAGAATGCCACACAAAAACATTGACTGGGGGATGAACTGACTGCCCAGTGGCCAATATCCCTGTTCCTCTGCAGGTCAACTTGAATTTGTATCCATTTCTGATTGTACATTCCTTTGAAGAAAACTGCATCTGGTACAAGGAGATCACCACGATGACAGCAATATAAAAGAACACGCACACATTTAAAAGATACACATCTAAATAACTTCACTTTTTCCAGAACTCTTAAAGGCAGGGCTTGCCCTCCTCTATATCTTGGAAACCCCCACTCCCTCAGACTGGATTGCTGAAAGATAAGTATTTGTCCCCTGACAAGCAGGGAGAGTGATTTACCCTTCAGTGAGTCCAAGACACATTCACTTCCACAGGTGATAAATGCATGCCAGAGAGAAGCAGCAGGTTAAAACTGGAGTTAAGGGATCCCTCTGTGCCTGGACTTCCCTTGGGCTACCCAGGACCTGTCATCAGCTCTACATATCAAGGCACAAAAGCTGAGAACAGGCTGAGAACAGCTATTCTCTGAAAAAAACCAATCAGATAGGTGTCTTTGAACTTAGCTGCACTATCATACCAATTAGAAAGATTCTGGATCACAATCACATTATTATCACAGCATTTGTGTCAAAATTAAAGCAGGATGAACCTGAAAACTTCAGTTATTTCATGTGCTGTGCTCTGCACTAGGAACAAGGCTGACATTGGACTGTGAGGTGCCACACACAAAAGAGTCTCCTAAAGCTACAAAAAGTAGTGGAACACAGCTCCATGGGCCTGCACATTTCTGTTTGTGAAGGAAGCTTCTCTATGTGCCTCCAATTGGCCTGGATCACTCAGAAAAGTTAGCTGCAAAAGTGCAGGAAAATACTGTTGCTTTAAGCAGCAAGAGTTGATTTTGACATGCAGACATCACAACTTATTCACAGCACTGAAGATGTGTTACAAAGTTCTGCACTTTGTTTCTTCTGCCTTAGTGAGCACTGCATTGTTTTCCTTCTCTTGCAGAGTTCCATGCTGGCTTTTATTACATAACTCTTATCAGCTGGATAGCTGTACCAAATCACTTGGATTTTCCCTGTTGGCCTCCTTGAGAACACACTCCCTCCCATCTCCAGGCTACTTCAGATATCTTTCACTACTCTGCTCTTGAGATTATCTGTATTTTCTAAACCAGCTGAGATTAGTCTCCAATCCATGAGAAATTAAGCAGCTTAGAAAATTTTGTATCAAACATAGAACACGTTCAAGATCTCCTGCCTGTTTGATATCGTGCAGTTACACAGACTAACTACTGAAAATTATGTACATCTTCCACAAAAGATAAGCTGTATCACATACATCTTTAATAAAGTTGCAGGTTGTATGTATATGTATTTCACAAAATATGTATTAGAATCATGCTTGCATATATCTTCCATAATCTCTTTCATTTATTCTTCTCCTTTGTGTGCCAAATACAGGACCAAGAAATATGTATTTTATTCAGCAGGTAAGGACAGGCTATAATCTTCCCCTTAGGGTATATTCATTTGCAAATACAGCCCAGCAGCAACAAAAACATTTTTCCTTGCAAATCAGGAACAGACTGACTCTAACCAGTATCCACTCTTCATAAACCCTAGTGATGATCCCAAGCCATCTTCATCCATTCCACACAGGATTTTGGGCAGTATCTGAGCACTCAGCCAGTCTCAGGATCACTTCATGGCCATATGGGCACCAACCAGTACCTCAAGGAACATCTCAGGAATACAGCTCTGTGTTGGAGGACAGATAAACCACCTGCTTGTCACCATCACATCCCAGGCTTTAGTAGGGTGGTGATGACAGAAATGACAGTCACATATTTTTATTGCCAAATCTGGTCAAACAGACTTTATTGTTGTAGTCAGGCTACTGTACTGTATCACAGGAAGCTATGACTTCTTCTTGACCCCAATTAGCACATTCATTATTCATCAAAGTACAGTTTTCATTGGCTTCCCTTGGGAACAGCAGAGTATCACTGTGAGGATCTTTCAATACAACTTCACCCACTTAATACACTCAGGATTTGCTGACAAGTAACAGCTACTTATTCCCCCGAGTCAAGTTCATATTAATAGGACTGCACAGTGAATCATGAGATGGTATTAAACCCTGCCTCCTGCCTGTATAAATACATCATTCAAGCACCCTACCATGCCAAGTGCTACAGTTTGATTGCAGAAACCAGCAGAGGGTAGATATCCTAAGTGAGCAGGGTGCCTTGGAGAAACAACCAATTCAAACCCCAAAACAAAAAAGACCCTATAGGTCTTTAAAGGGATCAGAGGGAATTTCTGTTCACTACTGACAAGTTTCATATTTTCAAGAGATAAAATACCAGGACTTGAAGGCATTAGATGTAATGTAAGCCAGAACTCAGCTCTACTCAAGACTGGCAATAGTTTAAGTACTAAAGTTTAGCCAAGAGCTACAAGCAAGGAGCATCTAAGGCAGACAGGATTTGGCTGAAAGCATTAGAAAGCTCAGCTGATAGGAAGCTGGCCTCCAAATCTGAATGGCAGAAAGTTAGAAAAGCTTTTTCAATTTCATTGCTACTTCATGTCTGAAGTCAATTCAGTTCCACAGGTATTTGCTAACGCACATATTTGGAGACACACCTAATCCCGTGTTCAGCAACTCAACACCACTCCTAAACTCAGTGTGGAGCCTTACACTTGGCCTATCCAGGCCAAGCTAAACCTGGCTTTCCCTGGGATGGGTCACATCTGCCCCAGCCTGAGCATCTGTGACTGAAGCCAGATCAATGTCAGTGGGATTGCTCTGGTTCTCTGCAGGCACCTCTGTGTAAAGAGCTGGGTACACAGAATTCATTTGGAAGAACAAAATTCCCTGGATTAAGGTTCAAGAATTCTTCCTGGTAACACAGTAAATAGCTCTCACCTGAAAGAATCACATCATATGTTTACTCTTCTCCCCTCCCCTAAGACCTATTAAAAATATTTTACTTATTCATTACATATTCCAGTCCTATGTCTTCTTCAGCAGTCACAGTGGGTACTGAATTCATGGGAATACTTGATTTCTAATGATGTCTCTCACAACTTTCTCAGGACTATGTAAAGCTGGGGGGATCCTGCTGCTGCTCAGAATACCAGAAGAGCAGAGAAAGCACCTGAGATCAGGAAACCAGAACACTGCTGTATCAGTGCCAGATGGCAAGAGCCTTTCCTGCCACCCACTCTTTTACTTTTTGTCAATTCCATTTGATATACAAAGCAAATAAAGAAAGAATGGCCTTTTTAATCTCACCTTCATTTAGGTTTTACTCAACCTGTGGCAGTGCCCTTGGAAGGGACCAGCAAAGGATTGGGATAAATTTGGGCAGAGAAGGACAACAGAAGAGGATTATTCCTGTTTTTCCTGAAATCAGTGCTTTAGTGAATACTCAAGTTATTAGGTGGACGTTAGGAAGATTTTTATTGCTGCAAGAAATAAGGCAAAATATAAGTAGTCTCCTTCTAAGACCTCAGAAGTTGTCAGTTCTCCTGCAGTGCAAGATTAGGGGATCAGACACCAAAAATTGAACTCAAACTCTTTGACTGAGAGCATCTTACCTTCTCTCACACAAGTTTTTCAATAGTGATTTGCTCCCAACCAGAAGAAATAAAACATCTGATACTATTTAATAAAGAGCTAAACCAACAAATACATGTGGCTGAACACCAGGAACAAGTAAAAAGAAGAAATGTAATACTCCTTTACAAGTTGGAATTTGAGCTGCTCAACAAACATGAACTGTACAGGAGGTTCATAAGACCTGACTCTTGCACATCTGGATTATAAATGCTATTATTGGAACATCTCCCTTGCCTTGCACTGACAGAAAAGCACTACACAGCTGCTTCTACAGAACTGTCAGATTTCAGGATAATTAATGAGACAACTGGGAGTAGTGGACTCTTACAGAAATTATTTTCAAAGGTTTTTATAATTACCTCATTTTTTTTCCCTATCTTCTTCACAGCCTCCTTTCTTGGCTGTTTGTGTGATCTGGTACCACTGCCTAACAGTATTTGTGTTTTTCCACTGAACTGTTTGGCCATTCATGGTCAAAGAGCTAAATTTCCTGATTTTTCCCCAACTCTTCAACCCTAATTAGCCCTTTTGGATCCCAAGAAGAAAACACTGGAATGTTTTGTGCTCCCCAGCCCTAACTCCTTGTGAAGCTCTGAGAGTAACCAGTGTCCATCACTCTCACAGATCAGATGCTGCCTGCTGTAACTCAGCTTCCTTAATAAAGCTCAAAATAGCTTTCCCTTGGAGTTTTTATAAAGCAGTTGCAAAGTTCATTTTCTCTTGGAAATGGGCACACAGGACTTGTACCATTTTAATGTGAACAAAGACTTAAAACTATTCTTGAGCAAAATATACAAGAAGACACTGACAGAAAATGCAGATTCCCTGCACGATGCATTAATTTCACAGCAAAGCCAAGGCTAACACTCTCAGCAGAAGTCAATAAACTGATCTACCCCAGCAGAAATTCTAATCCTGCTTTTCTCACCCAGGAAAATTCACGTCTGCATGGCATGTCAGAAAAAAAGCCCAGGAATGCTCCATTTTCACACAGGCTTCTGGAGACACCTGCCTGGCTTGTTTGGTCACACAAACACAAATATTTGTTTAAAATGAGCACTTCCCAAGAGACACACCCCACCAAACTTAGCAACAGATATTATAGAAGATAAAAAATAAAATAAACCCACAGTTCCGTCCCCCACCACTCTCCCCATGCCCAGGGGGTTTCTGGAAACATCTTGAAAATGAAGTTCTCCACATCAAGCAGCACCCTGGAATTCCTTCACTGTGTACAAAACTTAATTAGAAGTTCCTGATTGAGTTTCCATTTGTCAAAACTGCAAGAGTAATTCCCCACATCTATTGAGGAGCATCTACTGACACTTGAAGGGACAGATCTGAAATCCCCATTTCAATTCCAGGTAGGTGAGAGGAAGATAAGAAAGTATTTCTAGCAAGCCCTTACATTAAAAAAAAAAAAAAACAAAAGGGAAGAATCTTCATTCTGTGCTAAAAATTATGGCCATTTTGCAAAATGACATTTCAATTAGCACTGAAAGTGGACAACACCACTCCTACCTGTTGGGATGCATACTTTTCCAAATAACCATGCTTTTTATACATTTTTTTCCTCTGAATTAAGTTTTTTATGTACATAAAAGGGATAGTTTAGTTCACAGAATCATAGAATGATTTGGTTTGGAAAAGACCTTCAAGATCACCCAGTTTCAATGCTCCTGCCCTGGATAGGAACACCTTCCACCAAAAGAGGTTTGCCAGAGCTCCATCAGCCTGACCTTGAAGTCTTCCAGGGATGAGGCATCCACAGCATCTCTGGCCAACCTGTGCCAGTGACTCACAACCCTCACAGTAAAGAGTTTCTTCCTAACATCTCCTGTAAACCTACTCTGTCTCAGCTTCAAATCATCCCCCTTGCCCTGTTACCCCATGCTCTCAGAAAATACCTCTGTCCATCTTTCCTGTAGGCTCCCTTTAGGCACTGGAAGGAGACAATTAGGGCTCCCCAAAGCTTTTTTTCTTCTCCAGGCTGAACAATCCCAGTTCTCTCAGCCTTTTCTCACAGGAGAGGAGCTTCATCCCTCTTATCTCAGTGCCACCCCTGGATTTGCTCCAGGAGAATGGGTCAGGCTGGAATGGCCCACAGTGGGTGCCAGCTCCCTGTCCCAGCAGGGCCACAGGAGTGTCCAGATGGTTCTGGAATGTCCCCACTGAAGGAATCTCCAAACCCTCTCAGGGCAGCCTGGTCCAGAGCTGGATGCAGAACTCCAGGTGGGGTCTCACCAGAGCAGAGTCCCCTCTCAAAGGATTTTGAACCACCTTATTCCAATGGAAAACCTGCATTCCTAAAGCAGGATCATTGGATTCACAACACTTCCAAAGCCTCAGGAGTCCTGCTGTCAGAAGCAAGCTGCAGCTCTAGAACTGTGGGCAGTAGCAGCTCAGGAGCCGTGAAAATATTACAGACTCATGTTCTCAAACATTTTTAATAGGTGACTTTCTGCAATGATAAAAGCTACAGAAAGTCTAATTTTAGGATCTGTTCATCATTTGTGTCTGGAACATTTTCTTCTACATTTTATTTTGAGGCAAAAACAAATCACATGCTGGGTAGTTGCAATCTTTCAGTGATTTGCCTTAATGCATCCAGATACAGTATTGTGGATACCAGTGTTACATAAAGAAACTTCAAACAGTTGACAGG
The DNA here is from genome assembly GCF_030490865.1 of Poecile atricapillus. Taxonomy (NCBI): domain Eukaryota; kingdom Metazoa; phylum Chordata; class Aves; order Passeriformes; family Paridae; genus Poecile; species Poecile atricapillus. The sequence goes on along the minus strand of NC_081262.1, from coordinate 4,843,098 downwards.
TACATTAAACCAAAACAAAAGCCCACGAGCATGCAAGCACTTTTCCATCAGGGAATCCATTTGTACAAGAGTCAGGTTCTACAGAGACATCTCCCTGATTGTACAGTACAATTTCCCCTGCCCAGGGAGCACTGAGGGATGTTCTGCCCTGAGAAAGAGCTGAGAGAGTCAAAGCAGTTTGAACCTTGCCTTCCCCAACTGATGCTTTGGTAACAACATAAACCTTTACTCAAAAATAGTTCAAGATGCCTAGTGATGTCTCTGCAGTTATAGTTTGTCGGTAGCTGTTTCAGTAATAAATGAAAGTTAATGCATATTTCTAATTTCTGTATTAGCATTCACAACTCAGATGCATTATTTCAATATAAAATGTATGGTGGAATCAAATTAGTAGGGAGAAAATCAACTCAAGCCACAGAGAAACTAGAAAATTTAAAAAGTACCAAGGATCATCACTTTTTTAAAAATAGAACAGCACATATTCAACCAAAAGAAAAGATTAGTGTGCAAATACTAGACAACTAATTACATAATGTACCTTTACAAAATTACATAATATGTGTGCAGCTTATTTCCCTGTTTGCTGTTTGAAAAATAGATTGTTTAATAACCCATCAAAGCTATCTGTAAAGCACAGCAACAATAGAGCAGATGTTGACTGTTGTCTTGTGCCTCACAGACATAATTAAATACAATGAAACACTCACGCACCCAAATAATGGAGGACAAACAAATACAGCATTGCTGCTCTATAAACATAAACCTCATTTACTGGGCACCTGCCTTATATTAATCTGTGATATTTAAACCAGGGAGGAAAACACAGAACGAGGTATTTATTTGCCTGCAGATCACAAAAACTACCAAGAATTCCTCTCAGTATTAGGGAGCTGTAACTTCTGCAGTGCTGATCCCCACATTGTTATTTCCACAAAGCTCAGAGGGAATCACCTTTTCTACTGTGACCAAGCCAGGACAGGACTGTTGCATTTTCTGTACTAAAAGGGACCTGAATTTATGACTCTGAACAATCCAAACAGGCTAAAACACATTGTACCTGCTGTGTAATACAGCCTTAAGATGCCCATGGAAAACCATTTGATTGCAAAACATATTCCCTGCAATTATTTCCCATCCCCTCTCCCAGACTGCTTTAAAGAGGCACTGGAAAGCAAAGATTAGGTTCCTTAACCATCCAACCAAGTGGTTTTCTGCTAGGGCAATATCCCATAACATTATTCAATACTCTAGTTCATATCAAAATTTCACAGATTAAAAAAAAAATAAAAAATCCTTCTTTACCTTAATTTCTATAATCAAATCTAAATATATATTTTCTTTCATAATATCAATATTGTTCCACTATTTGAAAATGATAATTACATAAATCAATACAAAATTAAGTACCTAATCCTGTATTTGCTATTAAGAAACAGAGTTTCCAGGAAAAAAAACAACTTCAAAAATTACCACTCGTGTATTGTAGAGGAACACTGAAGCATATTTTTGCTAATAAAAACAACAATTATTTTAAAAGTATAATGTTAAATAAGTGTTATTATTTGTCTTTATTTTAGGTAAAGAATATAAAACTGCTTTGCTTACTGCCAATGTGTTTTGCCTTTATATTGCATTTAGTTATTTCTAAGAAACAAGACAGAATATAATGTGATCTGCATCTCTTTATGGTAATAAAACCATGCTAGTCTCCTTCCATAGACAACAGCATAAAGCATAAATCCAAATGGAAAACAAATGGAAGTATAATGCCACTGTGAAGCAAACCAATCAACCCTAAAACAGCTGAGATAGATCTCATCCAGTAGTTCATTCATTCTTTATAGAAAAGAAATGAAAATATTCCTAGGTGTATCAGATTAAAAAAAGAAAAAAAACAACCACCCTCAGCAGCTCTGAAAGGTTGTAAAGCACTAAATTCCTTTGATTTATGAGGCAGCGTCCACCACACTGAGCAAAACAACTCAGCATGGCAGGACCCTTTTCCCTGCAATTCCTTTATTAACACAGCCCGGCTCTGCGAGGGAACAAAAGCAGCGGTGCGGGGTGTATAAATCATTAATACTCTGCGTGCAATGGCTGAATTTCCTGTGTGAGCTGGGAAGCCTTCCTGCACAACAGGGATTTTGGGCTTGGAATTGGCTGCTATGAAATGTACTTCATCATCCGCCGTGTTTGACGCTTCCCAATAGCTTTGTACTTTTCCTCTCCTTTTTCTCCCCCAAGCCCGGCAACTGCAATAGAAATTTATTGGATTTTATGTCTGCAAATAAAAGGAAGAGAAAAGCAGGAAAGGAGCAAGCAAACCCATTTAGAAGCAGAATCCTTTTCCCTTCATTTGAAGACGGGTTGTGTGCAAATAAAATCCAGTACTCACAAATTAATTCGGCGTTTTAATAATTTTTGGTTTACCTTGCTAAACTGAAAAAAAAAGATTGAAAAAGAAAAAAATCTAATCAAAGAGGGTTTACCCCTAAAAAGTAAAAAAAAAATAATAATCAACTATCACAAAAAAATGTGACTCCTCTCCAAATTAAGTAATGTTCTATTGGAGCATTTATTTATTTAACTTAAGAACAGGCAGAAAGAAGGGCACAAGAACTCCTGAACTCCGCTGCTCCGGTGTTTTTACTTTTGGTGTATCAAAAAGTTTTCCAAAGAGCAACAGGCACAAGTGCACATGCCAAGCCTGGTATTCCAAGTGAAGCTGGAAGAGATGGTATCAAAGAGAAAGGAAAAAATAAACCAAGCCCCTTGGAACTGCAGTTTCTGAATGCTCCCGTGTTTCTGCAGCAGGACACGCTGAACTTGGATAGGGAATATCAGAACTACTTATTCTGCCTCTGAACTATGTGCTATACAACAATGGTGAAGCTGAACGTTTTCCCAAACTTTGAGATGAAATGGCAAGTAATCTTCATGAAACATTCTGTGCTAAAACATTCCTTGTGGGGCTAAACTTGGGAAAACTAGAGAGCATGAGAGACAGAGGAGTGCTGAAAAAGCAGTCTCAAACCATATGCTGCCCATCAGGGAGAATGGCACACATTAGAGAGGTGACTGAGGATGCAATCAGTGCTGCAGCCAGGCCAGAGCACAGCTCCAAAGATCACCAGCACCACCGACAAACACCCATCGCTGTCTGAAGCCATAAATATTTAAGACACTTGGAATGCAGCTTTGCAAACGTGAACAAGCTGAAGTCAGAATAGGGAAACGTTCCAGTGGGCCATTTTACACTTCTGCAGCCATCCAGCAGACTCCAGATTACAGGAATAAGGCTGCAATGCATGCAGGAGTCCCTCTGCATTACACAATAATGACATTCTGAACGGAAATAAATGAAGCCCCTGCAGTGCTATTCTGTCAGCTTTTGAAAGTAAATAACTTCACTTCTGACAAGACAGAGACATTTTTTTCCTCCTCCTGCCACAGAGCATTAATTGAGCCATGCAGCCATGTAACATCCCAGAGACAGGACTAATACATGACGAGGAAAAGAGCTTAAGGAGGGGACACACATGGAATATATGGGCTGCCTAAGTTCTTCTCACCCCCAAATTTTCACACTAGCTCTGTTTTGGCAAAATCTTCTTCTCAGGGAGAACTTTTAACCTTGTTTTTGCCTCCTTTTCCAATGTTTACTTTAACTTATTTCAAAAAAATGCTTAAATTTCACACTTCTTCATGAAAGATTGTGCATATCATAAGCTTATATTTTAAAACTTATCTTTCCTTGTTTGTAAATTAAGCTTCATGCCTACAATCAATATCTGTAATTAACTATTTCATGTACACAAGACATTGTTCACAACAGAGATAATGATGATGGCTATAAAATAAACTGCTATTAGAAGCAAAACCAAAAAAGTGATCTCTAAAGCTACATCATAATTATAATAAATATCAGTGCAAGTCAGTAAGGAATTGAGGCAAGGCATATTAGAACTATAACTATATACACAAAACACGAATATGAGACAACACTATAAAATCAATGTACAGTTACAAAAAAAATCATATTCAAGATGTTATAGTTAGGAAGAGCAACAATTTCTGGTGCATTTTGAAAAAGGGTTGAAAGGTAAATTTAAAGATGGTCCAAGATGAAAGCACTTGCATTCTTATTCATGAGTATCTGAACATCTTAAGTATTTCAATTTTGAAGTACCACAGAATTTTTCTTTCCATTTCTGGAGGAAAAAGTAAAAATCAGTGACTCACTGTGAACAAAAAATAATTCACTGTACACTTCAGTTCTTACTACAGTAGCTAATTTTGATTCTGCCTGTGCTCAACACAAGGAGAAAGAGCAGGATCAAAACACTGCGAGATCTCTCCACAGCTGGAGCCTGCTCTAGTGCAAAAGACCAAAGGCCCAGCTACAACCAGTCAGGATAGCACAGACATTAGATATGCTATTTTCTCTAATTAAATTCACTGGGCTGCTGCACTGACAGAGTGGGAGGGGAAGCAAAATGTAAAAGAAGTCAATGGTGCTGCACTAGGCAACTTGGAGGGAAATGAGCAATGCCAGCAAGGAAATGACAGGAGGTTCTCAGGAGAGCTCTTGCTCTACACATCACACTTTAAAACTGATAAATCAATCGCACATGCACCTTTAAAAGGCAGGAAAGCTTGAAGGATTCTTAGAGGGTGTTGACTTCTCCTTTCCACCAACATTATTCTAACTCTATAAAACAAGGTGATAAATTCCAGTGTCACAATTTTTATCACTTTCATTTATACCACCTATTAAATACTTCAAAAATATTTTTAGCAGGACTAATATTAACATGACCATGGTACTTATTTACCAACTCAGAAATGCACACCTTGAAAACCAAAACCAAAATGTCAGTTTGGCTTTGAATGGCTGTGGTCAAAACAAATCTAAACAAACTGAAAGATCTCCTGGCTGTCCTGAGAAAAACCCCTGCTTACATAACCACCACACACTTTTTTGGCATAAAATACCACACCACATATATTTCTTTTCAGAAAATATCCATCCATATACATATTTAGCAAATATAATAAATGGGGATAACTTACAAATAGCTCACAACGGAATGTCCAGGCATCCCTTTTCAGATAAAACGTTTTAAAATGTTCAAAGAGGTCACTTAGAGAAAAACAATGGCTCTAAGCCAAAAATATTCACCTGCTCCTGTCACAGGGAAGCTCCTCTGCAACTGCTCTTGCTCTTAAAGTCCAAAGCAGCAGGTAACCTTCTTAACAAATTCTTCTGGTTTGTTGAGGGGTTTTTGTGTTTGGAATTGGTTTTCTTTTTCGGGTTGGGTTTTTTTTCACCCCCTCCTTCTAGTATTTAAAGAGGAGAGTACTTCACTAAAGCACCTCCTCTCTCGCTTTTGTAAGCCTGACCTTGTTTGACAAGGCTGGAGTTCAATGCCCCAAACCAGCTCTTGTTCAGAGTGAGAGCTGCTACAGCACTCCATCTCTAAGCCACTTCTCATTAGCCCCTGGAAAACAGGAGAGCAGCTCTTGGGAGACAAAAGATACATAAACATGGAAATTGGGCTTCAATCACAGGTGGAGTCACAAATACAGCTCTCGAGTTTATTGGTGAGTACCAAACGATCTTATTTACCCTGATCAGGATAAACAGCAAGCCATCATTCCCGAAATCCGCATTAACAGCACTCCTGGATGCAACAGCTGCACTCCCACCTTTTGAGTTCTGCTTCATTCATACACTAAAATTCCCTGGGAGTGCCACAGTGCCCCCTTAGGTACAAATGCATCCACAGGATACGGTCTGCAGCATGGTAGTTCCTTTTTTGTTTTACCAGAGTGCTATAATTTGTCTGACATCGCACAGCCTTTTACCCTACACATATGAATAAACAAGCACTGCGTTTCTCTTGGGGCAGCCAAGCTGGTTAAATGAATCAGAAAACCCTGAAAATATTGCCTACCCTCAGTCCATCAGCTACTGGACAATTATTCAAGGCCCAGCTGTAAGAAAAACAGATGGCGAGTGAGCATTAGTACCGTGGACTTCTTTGCACTCATGCAGTCATAAGCAGAGGTTGTACGTTCTCACATGAAAATTGCCATGAAATAGCAGAGAGAGGAACAAAATCGTGCAAAGACTCCAATTTATAAGAGAACAGATGCTTAAAATTCTCAAGAACTAAAGTCAGATGAACTGATTTTACAGGAGAACCACAGAGCGGTTACTGTAAATGGACTAGGTAAAGAAAGGCAGCGTTCCCATGATTGCTTTAAACAGTGTCACCATAAAACATCAGTTACTGAATTCAACTGACATACCTGAACCTTTGGAGGGTCACCAAAGTATTAAATGCAAAGCTAGATACTTAGAACTGTAACTGCAATGGTGGCATTCAGCAATTGATGCGCTTTTGATCTATTAAAAAAGTTAAACTGTGTCCGGGAATTGTTTGAATTGTTCATCCATTCAATTCTTTACACAATTTTAGCACAAAGATAATCTGTTCTAATCCTTATTCCATTATTGACACTATTGACTACATCAATTGAAAATGCTACCAAATAAATCAACGCTAAATTAAGCCATGAAGAAAGAATGTGATAAAAAGTCTTTCAGACTCCGATAAATCATCAGATCCAGAAGCATGACATAAGTAACTGAGAGGGGAATTCAGCTTTTCTCCATAGCCATAATGCTTAAGGCCCAAATAAAATTACACTAATTTACCATGTAAGCAGTAATGGAATAGCTGGGGTAGAGATGGGAGGTTTTGTTGGTTTCTGCTTTGTTTTCATGGTGGATTCTTTTCATCATTGATATGAGAGCCGTACCATGAACTACTTTGTTAAAGACAGAAAAGGTTGATATTGAAGTTTCAGTTCAATTGTTTTCGATCTGTGAATGTCCACTATGAGCAATTGCTCCATTTAAGAGGAATTACCCTTTGTACAAACCACTTCACTATTTAAAACAAAGCACATCTATCATCATTAAACAGAAAAAAAAAAAAAAAGAACAACAATTTTAAAATAACGACAGCAGCATTGTACACCATGACGTGGAATATTCCGTGATGTTTCAAAACAACAGTTTGTTTTGTCACTTTCCTCTGAAAACCCCAGCAGAATAACCAGGAAAACAGACCACAGGAAAACAGAGCTAAGCCTCCATTAATATACCCCAAATCCCAATTTACCAGTGGTCAACATTTTGCTGCAAAAATTACTTCAGGCCAGCATTTGATGTAAACTTTTGGTCAGAAATTTGGTTTTGCATTGATGTGTCATATTAAGCAGAAGAGAAGTGTGCAGCTGTTTCTAACCCATGAAATGCTACCAAAAGGTAGGGTGTGCTACAAATGCAACTTCCCTTCTGTATCTTTAAATATTGACACTAAGGAAAATTCACCCCCAAATGCATCCACACTTTCCCAGCTGGCCCTGTCCTTCAGTGACGCAGTGAAAAGTTCCCAGGTAAAGCCCCACGTCCTCCCTCTGTCCATTGCTGCCACTGACACAGTCACTTTGGTTGTGATGTTCTTTGAAAAGCCACTCTGGATTCCCATAGTTAGAACCATCTCATTAAGAAAATGTCCACATAATTTCAGACCATTTCAGACAAGTAACTCAAGCATTCTTCAGTTTCTGTTGGCTTTTTCAAGTGAATATCTTATCGAGAGCTAACTTATAACATGACCTAGGCCTCCGTCCTTTATTTATTTTCAACTTCAAGAGTTAAGCTCGAATATTTTTAGGTAAAGCATCCTCCATGCATACACTGTTTTAAAAAAAAAAAAAAATCAGTTCCTCATTTGGTTGTTAAACATGACACATGTGTAAAGGGAAAGATACCAGAGCAAATACTCAAGTTTCTAACCCTGGAAAAAGCAGTAAAGCACTTCTGTAGTACACTGTGGAAAATATTTTATCCATTTATCCTAAACAAACTGGCCAAGCGATGTCACTTGCTCAAATAAATAATGGGCAATTTTAAATCACTACCAAAACACAGATTTTCCCAAATTATTAATTCAGCTCCACAGAAAACCAGCATCCTCATGGCTATGAGGATAAATAAATGGTTAGTAATGAAGAGTGGCTTGCCCATCTTGAGAAGAATGTAATGCCTTTCACAGATTTCAAGGAAGAATTTTAAAACTTACATGTGACAGAATAACAATGTAGACACATAAAAATAAGAATAATTATCTTCCAAAGTTCTAAATAGGAAGCAAAGTTTAACAACTGAGAGCTCAGTTGTAATACAGATGTCTGAGGTGATTTTAATTGAGGTGCAAGTGAGCAGATATATCTCAAATGCAATTTTTAGAGAGGAAAAAAAACCACTAGATAGCTTCACATAATGTCTATTTACTGCTGGTCACAGGTTGCACAGGCAGGGGGGATTCACTAGTTATTAAGTTGCCACATAAAGCTTTTAGGTCACCTGTATTTAAGATCGATAGACAACTTGATAGAGAGAGAAAAACATTTACAGTTTCACTGAAATAGTGGTATTTGCACTAAACATACAAACCAAGTATTTTTGTTGGTTTGCTCTAAACTATCAGATAGGGGAAAAAATAGAAAAAAAACCCAAGTAGATTGTCATGGAAAAATTTATTAATGTTTTTCAAAAATAACTTCTTATTTCTTTACTGTTTAAAACCAGAACCATGTTATATTGGCTTTGCAGGTGATGTCAACTCAGTCCTCTCTGCCTGGCTAATTTTGAGATGAAGTAGCATTGTTTCTAAACAAATACTTAACCAAATGCATAAAATAAGAGATCATATCTGAATTAAGAATATGATTATCTGACTCTCTAGGAATTCAGAATAACTAAAATGCCAACCAGCAATAAAAAGAAGCAACAAGCACAGAATTTTGAACCTGCCACAATTTTCATCGTAAATTTATCAGACTTTTCAACCTGTTATATAATTGTGATTAGTACAGGCAGGATGATTCCAAACTGACAACAGGGTGAAGGAGATGAGAAAGCAAACACTTTTAAAAAACACTTTCAGTGTGGCAGTTAATCCACTTAAAGAGTTAAAAATTATCCGCTAGATACAGCGCGCTGTAAAGTGCATTAGCAATCACTTCTCATCTTTCTCTCAGATGGAATAGATGCAATTGAATTCCCTGTTTTAAAGTATTCATTAGAGTTGCACAGTTCCTTAAAGCTTAAAGCAGTGCCATGCTATAGATATGTTTGCATAATGATACTGCAATATCTCACTGAGGAAGGTTATTAGAGCACCCAGCCTCATCTTTGTTATCCTTTATCAGCTCCTTGTGTGGCCATGTTGACCTCTCACCTGAATTCCCATTTTTTCCTTTCAAAAGCCCTGTCTTCAACATAAAAACTGTTCTTTGACAAACTCAAAACAACAAATCCAGAACAAAACACAGGAGTACATTCTGCATGTAACCACTAAGTGCACAAGTCACACTGGATCATTAAAAGCTGATCTATAAATGCCATTCCCAAAACAGATCCAGAACACAGAATTACCATGAACACACATTTTAGTTATGGCATGCAAATCACTGAAATTTAAATACATCATATTTATCTGATGCAAATTTTAATTGCAGACATATGAATCCCTCCCACATACATGGATAATCTAGGGCACATGCAAGGATCTGTTATTATGCACTCCTAAGCTGGAAGTCAGAAATGGTTTATACTACACTACAGGAGGAAAAAAAAAAATCTACAGAAGGGTTTATACCTGAAAATACTGAAGATATCTTCTTTCAGCAGTAACGGAAAAACAAATATCCTCAAATAAAAATAAGCTTTAAATCCATTTTATCTAGTCTTTAGGAACAAAAAGAAATACCGTACATCTTTCAGGCATTTGTGAATGCAGAAATAAAGTTAGAGACTTTTAGGGAAGTCAATATGCACAGAAACTGTTGTAGTGGAAGTTGGAAGAAATGCCCCTATTTGTTACAGTAGGCACAAGAATATTTTTTCCTCCTGAAGTTTCAATAGAAGTAACAGAATGAAGAGGAGCAATCATTTTTGCATGACAACATATTTCTGTCTTGGCTCTACACACTTACTAGATGACTCTGTAATGGTGGATTCAGTTATAAAATAGAGCAGGATAAAAAGATGATTCCAAAATACTAGTTAAAAAAAAAAATATGGTATTATCCAGATTTTTCACATTATAGCAGAGAGGGAGTACCAAATATTAAATAATTTAGGAAGAGAGAGTAGGAGGAAATATTTTTAAAAAATCCTCTCAGCAAAATGGAAATGAAATTAAAAAAAAAAAAAGAGTAGAAATTGGTATTGTGTTGCTGATACCAAAACATTTTTTTTAAACCCAGTCCAATATACTTCAGCGATACAAGTATTCTGCACAGATATATCTTTATAAATCATCATTTTCCCTGTGAACTAAAATCAGCTTGGCTTTAATCAGCAGCATGTTTTAACACAGACTTAAAATTCCTGCCTTCAAAGAAGGCTTAAACAAAATTGCCATTGGGCACATTTACATTAGAAGTATAATTTATGCCTGCAAGTGAATAAAGAGCAGTCCTTTATGGCTGAAACTGCTACAGCATCCACGAGAAATGCAGACACAGTACTGTGTTAAATATCTATAAACATCATCACCAACAGAGACTGCAAAAAAAAAAATAAAATAAATAAACCAACACCAAAATACCGGAAGATATGCGAAGGCTCGATGCTCTGCTAAAACATATTTTCTACTCACTCTCACATTCCTAAGTGCAGGCACAACACTCGCTCCACACGGTGGGAGACATTTATACAGTCTATTCACACAGAAAAATACCTCCCCGACTGCAAATCCCCCAAACGACGCTGACAAAGCAAGCGGTGCGAGGAAAAGGAAAAGTTAAGCAAACTTACCTGCTGTAAGTACATAAAAGTCAAGGCACAGGAGAGCTGGGGACACATGCCCACATTCGGCAGTGCCACGCAGGTTGCACCCGTAAGGGGATGCTGCATGGTGTTGCTCTGAAGTCTACGTAGAACAAGTGAGGGGGCTTGCATGCAAGCACGTTTGCCCTATCTTGTCACTACGGGTTGGTTGTTGTTTTTCTTTTCTTTTTTTTTTTTTTCCCCTCCCTTTCGATTATTTAAATAAGAAACGCTGTTTCTCCAGCGCCTTTCCTCTCCCCAGCGCTAAGCCCCTACATTCGTTTGTCTGCTAAGGCAACTTGGTAGGTTTAAACTACGATTTTTTAACAGAGAGGAAAAAAAGAAGACACAGCCTGCAGCCTATTGATGAGCAAATGGAACTTCCTCAATGACAGAGAGCTGAAGCTTGTCTCACAACAGTAGCTGCTGACTAGGAGAGAGAGAGAGAGAGACTCAGTGAGGCTCAGTCGGCTGGTGCTGATGCTGCACAGCTTCTCATTTGTCAAATGGGTCCTAGGGCAGGGTCTTTACCACTCACCAAAATTCAAATACTGCATTTTAAAAATCCCTGGAGAGGCTAGGAAAGGAGAGAAAGTGAGCGTGCTCCATCGCAGGCATCCATGAGATCTGGGCAATTAGTGTCATTGCCCAGCTGGGACTGGATGCCTGTTATGATTCTGCACGCACACAGACACACTCACACACTTCCCCCCTCCCAGGACACCTGACTGGAAAAGGGCTTCCCCCTTCTAAGAACACAAGTATGAAGCACAAAGTAGGAAAGGGAAAGAATCTTGGCTACTCAAGAGGATTCCGGCAAACGCACGGCGCTATCGGCACGTGAGCTTTTTTAAAACACAAATTAATTTTATATCTACATTTCATTCGCTCTCCAGCTTCCCAGAGAAGCCTATAAAAGCATTACAGTCAAACTGTGCAGGAGCTGTGTAACCACTGCAGCAGAAACACTGGGAATGGAGCAGGATTCTCTGGCATACTGTGTCTACTTGACTGGGGGGAGGGGAGCACACTTGGATAAAGACTGTATCTTAAAATTGGTCTAAAGCCCATCTCATCTAAAATTACAAATTTATTTGACAGCTAGTCAATCTATTATCAAGGACTGCCCTATCAGGTTACATGGAAAAATTACATTTGCAATTTTCAGAATTTAATGTTTACTTTCTACTTTGAGAATGATACCTCAGAATTAGTATTCCACTCTTGCCAGCTTTTTATTCACCCCCCCCCCCCTTTATTTTATGGAGTAATAATTATTCATTAGTAGATCTAGTTAGTCTTTATGTAATAAAGTAGGATGTGACCTGCAAATCAAATAATTTATACTACAGCTTGTCCTTGAGGTCCTATATTATAGGTCTTTTTTTTTTTTCCTGAGGTACAACTCAAGTATAACAGAAGATATTACTATTTTTAATTAGAATTTGACAAATGAATTAAATATTAATTCTTCAAGAAAGAAGGTCAAACCTCAAAGAACCACCTGAGGTTTTGAAGGGGTTCCTTCTTTTAAAAGGACTCTAAAGAAGATTTGAAAATCACCTATTTTATAGGATACATAATTCCCACAAAACACAGCTGACACCAAGAGTTTAATGCTAACAACAATAAGCAAATAACCCACATACAGGAAAAGTCTATTTTATCAACAGCATAACTGGTTTGATATAAGATCTACCCTTAAAAACAAATAATAGTCCCCGCTTAACTGGAAACAGAATCAAAACATGTCACTGCAACTCAGGTGCTACATTAAAAAAAAAATCATTTCTTTCTCATTCTACATGTGCACACACATACCTGCACCCACACAGACCTCAGAGACTGATTTAGATCCACTAAGTCTTCTTCATGCAAAACTGAACATTTTCCAGCAGAATCAGTTATTATGTAATTTTCTTTCTCAAAGAAAAGCAGTCAATGCAACAAAACCGTAACTCGGTAATCGACACCAGGACAATCATGCACAAACTTACACCACAGGAATTGCCTTTGGCTTAGGAAACACCCATGCTGTTGCAGTTTATCATGGACTCATCTACTAGAACAGCCCAGGTTATTTACTCACAAAAAACCCAAAACGAACCCACATCACTGGAAAAAACCAACCAAAAACCCCAAACCAGCAACCAAAAAATCCCTCATGCCACAGAGCGAGTGAGGAGGAGGGAAAATGAACCCTCTCTGTGCCCTTTCTCCTTTTTTCATTCTTTCTCTGTGCCTTAAGCAGCCTCCTGTTCTGACAGGAGTATGCCATGCTTTTCCTCATTCTTTTTATTTTTTTCCCAGCCCAGAAAGGCTGTTATTCTGCAAATGCCCTAAGCTGAGGGAAGTTTCCCCTCAGTTCAGTTTCATATGAAATACCATAAATAATACATGGCACTTTAATGAGACCTTATCAGCATGTTTAATGAAAAACAAATACGTTATGTAAGGTAACCAACTCCTTCTATATTATGTCAAAATCAAAGGCAGCATGCTTCCTAGCCAAACAGTTTGGAACTATATAAGTCTATCCAATTTCCCAAAGTGAGGTTCTGGAACGTGGTGATGGTCAAGCAAAGCTTCTTCTGTCTGTTGCACTATTTTACAGCTAAAAGGACATCCATAAAACAGATTAAATTCTTAAAAGCAGTGTGTTGAACAATTACTTCAAGAGAATTTAGCACTGTCAATGTAGCTAACAGTCATTGTAAAAGTGAATTTCTCATTGGCCTTTTATCCTTAATTTTCACCCAATTCGAAGTCAGAAAAACATGACCCACAAATCCTGACATTTACATAATTATATTATTCAAACAAGAACAGCAATATCTTAACTATCCAAATCATCTATACACAGACAAACAATAAACATACATAATTCAGCAGTGTAAGAGACCAAAAAAAGAAACACAACTCTTTAGCCTGATATATGCTCCTTCAAGAGATGCAGAGAGGAAAGTCATTACCAATTTTCATCCCTTCCAAGTATAACTTGTCATTATGTCTAAAAAGAAAAAAGGTAACAAAGTGTGTTTTATTTTTATAAATACAGAATCAATGTCTCTTCTTTAAAGCCATTTCCTTGTTTACACACACTTTTGTCCCTAACCCAGCCCATTAATCACCCCCAGAGTCCCAGTTATGGCTATATATACCCTGAGTGCCACCACAGCTGTGCCAAAGGGACAGGAATGGCTGTGCACAGCCTGACCTTCCCTGCCCCTGCACAGGGACAGTGTCCCTGGAGCAGCACCACGCACTCCCACTGGCCAGCACGGCCCCCAGCCACATCTCACCTGCAAATTAGGAACAACTCCATTTTCCCTTCATTCTGCCACAACCAGAGTGTGCAATTGCAAAAATACCTTCAGCATGTGACATTTCCCTCCATCCTTCTGCCCTCTTGGGTCAGGAGCTGAACTCACCCCATGCTCAGCTGCTGATGTTATCAAGTTCCTATCAATTAGCAACAAATACCAACATTTTACAAGAAAAAAAAGGCCAACCATCTACACTGCCCACATCAGCCTCTGTGGGAGTTCCTAGAAGCATTCTAGGAGATAAAACCTTCTTCCACACGGATAATGGATCCACCTGAGATGCAATGACACCATGAGAGGGAACAGTCCCTCCTCCAACCTCTCTGGGTTGCCCATGTCATGGCTTATGGCACAGAGAGAGAACTTGCACACAGGCACCTTCCCCCCACATCCACTGAGAACACCATTTCAAAAATGCCACCAGGAAAGCCTGGGTCAATCTTGAATATGCAATTAAAACCATGAAAGCAGAGAAGCTCTGAAACAAAGAAGCAAAAAGGACCAACAGCACTTCTCACATAGCTGACTTACAAATGCAAACCCACTTAGATTAGCAGTGCATCTGTTTATTTAACGTAACACGTTCTATTTAAAATCAGCCACTCAGTTTGTTGTGACCTGGTAGTCAACTTCAAACTCAAGTCCAAATTTTGCATTTCCAGACCTGTGACCTAGAAGTTAACCTTTGGAATGACCACAGCAGACTGTCTAACACACAAACCATTTCCATCAAGTAAAGGAAGGCTCCGAAATGCATCACCTGCACCACCACACACCATTTTACACCTCAAACTCCTCTCAGTAGTAGCCTGCCTTAAGAAGTTCACACATAGAGGAGACATGCAGTATTCCCAGTATTGTATGCCTCCAGACATCAAGTGTTAGAAAAAATAAATCATGACTGCATGCTCCATGTGAAGAAGGTAGTTTCTTCTCAACTTTATAAAGTGGTTGATGCGGTACAAAAATAATTCAAGCAAGTGGCACAGAATCTAATAGTAGAGCAGTCTTTTCTCTATCCTAACGCCTTATCTAACACCATATGAAAAAATAGCTCCTAGGACTTGAAACCAAGAAAAGCAGCGTATTATAAAATTGAATATATCAGTAACATTTTCATAATTACTATAAATTATCGATATCTCTCCCTGTATTTCAAATAGTATTCTATTTTCTGTAGATATAGTATATCTTTTTAAAATAAAGTGGGGTAATATAGCAGATTTTTTTTTAATACTCTGTATTGTCAAAAAATATTAAATCAAAGGGTTTCCTCTCTGTTCTTGTAAACTAAAAGGCAATATCTCATCCTTCCAGTGGTATTTTCTTGTCATGACTATCCCTATTTCTAATACCAGGTTTATGTTAAGATTGCTCTCCTTTAGTAGGTTTTTGCACAAAGATCAGGACATTACAGAGGCTCATGCTTACCTCAGGCAAGTAAGAATCACTAATTTTCTGTTTCTATTAAGCACGGTGTTACATCCATTGACTTCTCCAGTACTTCATACCCAGTCTCTCCAAAGCCTCTGCAGCAGAGTTAACCTCTTCAGCACCACTCAACACACCTTTCACAAGCATTCAGCAATAACTAGATTTTTAACAACAGAAGCAGCCAAGAGCCCTTATTTCCACCAATGTGCTCGGGTGGGGGGGAAGGCAACACAACAAATAAAATGTTCTGCCTTGAGAGAGTGAGGGGCAGCTCCGAGCAGAAGCCGTGCGTTCCCTGGCAGGGGTGACCCCCCTGTTTTGGGGCACTCTGTGGGGAGCCTGGGGGGCTGGGAACAGGGCTGGAAAGGGCTGGGAACAGAGCTGGAAAGGACTGGGAACAGGGCTGGAAAGGACTGGGAACAGGGCTGGGAACAGGAGCAGGGGGCGGTTCGGGTGCGTGCGGAGCGCGGCCGGGAGCGCTCCCGCTCCGCCGTTCCGGGCGCTCCATCTAGCGGAGACACCGCTCACTCTACCGGGGGGACACGGCTGGACCGGGGGGACACGGCTGGACCGGGGGGACACGGCTGGACCGGGGGGACACGGCTGGACCGGGGGGGACACGGCTGGACCGGGGGGGACACGGCTGGACCGGGGGGGACACGGCTGGACCGGGGGGGACACGGCTGGACCGGGGGGGACACGGCTGGACCGGGGGGGACACGGCTGGACCGGGGGGGACACGGTCACCGGGGGGGGACGGCTGGACCGGGGGGGACACGGCTGGACCGGGGGGGACACGGCTGGACCGGGGGGGACACGGCTGGACCGGGGGGGACACGGCTGGACCGGGGGGGACACGGCTGGACCGGGGGGGACACGGCTGGACCGGGGGGGACACGGCTGGACCGGGGGGGACACGGCTCACTGGGGGGGACACGGTCCCTGGGGGGGGACACGGTCCCTGGGGGGGGACACGGTCCCTGGGGGGGGACACGGTCCCTGGGGGGGGACACGGTCCCTGGGGGGGGACGGCTGTACCGGGGGGGACACGGTTCGTTTGGGGAGACACGGCTCACTCAGGGAACACGGTCATTTGGGGGGACACACACGGCTCACTCGGGGGGACACGGCTCACTCGGGGAACACGGTCAATGGGGGCACACGGCTCACTCGGGGGGGACACACACGGTCACTCGGGGATGGAGGGACACACGGCCCCAGCAGCGGCAGCAGCCCGGAGCTCCCCGGGGATCGGCATCCCCCCCTGCTCTCGGCATCCCCCCCCTGCTCTCGGCATCCCCCCCCTGCTCTCGCCATCCCCCCCCTGCTCTCGCCATCCCCCCCCCCGCTCTCGCCATCCCCCCCCCCGCTCTCGCCATCCCCCCCCCGCTCTCGCCATCCCCCCCCCTGCTCTCGCCATCCCCCCCCTGCTCTCGCCATCCCCCCCCTGCTCTCGCCATCCCCCCCCCTGCTCTCGCCATCCCCCCCCCTGCTCTCGCCATCCCCCCCCTGCTCTCGGCAGTGCCTCGCCGTCCCCCGGGGCTCCAGCGGCACCGAGGCTCGGCACAGGCACTGGGAAGGCAGCGAGGCCGGGGCAGGAGGAGCGGGAGGTCTGGGGATGCAGAACCATGGCAGAGCAGGGGCAATGAGGGCAGCAGCGCCGGGTTGGGAAAGTTTGAGATGATGGGACATTCCATGATTAAGGAAAAAAAAAAAAAAACCAACAAAAACCCCGATTAGCTTTAGCTAAACTGCTACCTCCAGACTCGGGAAGCAGGGACACACGCAGACCCAAGAACATGAAATGGAAATTGGTGCAGCAAAAATCCTCTGTGGATCCCACTCTCACCTCCCTTAGCACAAAGGTAATGCAGACACTACGACATTTCATTTAGAGAAGCACAGGGTGCTCACACCCCCCGTGCTTTACTGTCACAACACCAAACCAACTCTTCCAAACCAGCACTTAGAGCAGTTCTTTAGGTCTGACACATTGGCACAAGCCTGCATCACAAAAGGACCCCTTGAACACAGGTGTCCAGCTTAACAATAAGCATTTAGGTTATTCTTTATATAACAAGCTCAGAAGGACAACAAGTGTGCCATGTGTAGTCTTGCCCTACAATTTTTTTCCACAATTCCAGATGAGAAGACATGACAATATTACCTTTAGAAAATTAACTCAATGAAATTTAAAAACTCAGGATTTTTTTTTTTAAGTAATCTAAAAAAAATTAAGGAATATTAACCACAGAAAACTCTGTACACCTTGTTAAGCTCTAGTCCATAGAATGGGAGGGCTACAGACTACTCAGAAGTGCTCAGCTGGACCTGAAGTGACAAAGCCTGCTTTCCTCTGCTGCCACTTGTGGCAGTTTGTCAAGTATCAGACAGGAGAAAGAGAGTGTTTGACAAAAAGACATACATGTTTCACTGAAAATTATTTTTACACAAAATGGTTTTTTCTTGTTTTATATAGACATAAGTTACTATTTTGTTCATACATACAACACTTATTTTAAACTAAAATGTTTACACAAAATCATTAATCCACAGAGGTTTAGCCCATTTGTTTTGTTGGAGGTTTTTTTTGCTCCATAATTTGTACTACCCACATGTCACACTTTGCTGCTTTTATAAATTCACAAGGCAAGAACTTAACTTTGAGGACAAAATGAGCTGCAGGAGCACATAACTTTAGAGCTTGTTTCCATGTAACAGCAATAAAAGCTAAATAACCAAAGGACCATCAAATGTAATTGTAAAAATACATAGTAGGGCAACATAAACACAGCTTGATAAAGAAGTTTTTTAATGAACTATTATTAATCTCTTAAAAATTAAAAGCATATCAAAACTCAGAAGGAGAACAAGTGATAGATTAATTATGCTATTATATAAAGGTTGCCTCTTTCTTCCGTAGGAATTAAATTCACTGGACATCAGCACAGTTTCCTTCTACAGTGAAACCACTTTTATTATTCTCTCCACTGAACATCCCCTCATATATTCTCAGTCCACCATACTTAGTCCTCAATGCTGGACTCATTTTAATGTATAACAGATAGATATTAACATGCTCATGTATTGAGCCAAGAAATCCTCCCTGTCTCCTCTTCCCCAGCCCTTTGCTGTCTGTCCTCTCCCCAGAGTGTGGGATCCCTCCAGGGCAATGAAGGATTCCTCTGCAGCTCCCTCGAGGACTTTGTTTATCATCATCTATCAGCAAAATCCAAAATATTCCTCATCATTTTGGCCCTACCCCATAACATGGGCTAAATCACTTTCAAATTTAGCTCAGTGACTCCATCATCTCTAATTCTTTCTTCTGGATTTGAATCTGAATTTTAACTAAAACTTCAAATTCTTATTACCAAGGCTGACAGGATCTAGTTAAATACCCAGCTTCACCCAAAGAGATAAAGATATGACTCAGGAGACCTAAAATCGAGGGGTTTGTAGCTTTAAGCTTCAGTTTATACTGAATCCCTACCAAGGCTTTCCAGGGTAGGCATCTACACACTCTCCAAAATCCCATTCCAGAAGAAAGATACCCAATGCCATGACCCAGTCTTACCCCTGTGCCAGCATCTAGGAGGAAAAGGTTGTTTTGTTTTTTCTAACTTAGGAATTTTGGCTCTCTAACCCTTGCAGAATGGCAAGTTTTGCATATGAAATTGATACAAAGCTGCCTGTAAAGGGTTGTTTAGTTTGAGATGGGGACAGAAGTACTGTGTGAGAAAGTCCAATTTTATACACAGAGTCAATATTGGCTCCTTTCTTTTTCCTCTGGTTTATCCACCAATTTTGAATGAAGCAGTTGCTTTTTTTCCTAACTGCATTTTCTCCTCAATTGTCCAGGGACCCTGTCCTTTCCATATTACATTTCCAGTTGTTTCATTAGTGTAACCTCTTTCAGTTCATGAATCCAGTATCAGCTCCCTCCTCTCTTCACACTCTAATTGGTCTTTTTTTTTTCATCTTTCCCTACTTCAATTGATAAGGTGTCACACTCCACACCACTGAGTCTTTTTCTTCCTCAGCTACTAACTAGAGTCTGAAAATTCATCTACAATATTTTCTCGAAGCTGTTTGCTTTCATCAACACTAATCAGCTCTCCCTTGTTGTAGTGGCCCATCCATCTCCTCTCCTACCTGCAATTTCTTCCTCTCTAAACTTCCTCAATGCAGTGAAATTCACACTGGAAATGCTGAATTCACTCTCCCGCTCCCCTCTGCTGATTTTTGGAACTACTGCACTATTTCAGCATAAAGTTCAAGTTTCTCATCCTCCAGGATTCAAACCATCCAAGACTCAGCATTAAAATCTACTCCTGTTGGACAACTACACACTCCTTAGTTTCTCTCTAAGACCGTCTCAATATTCTGTGTCACAAACCTACGCCCAGGCTCCTTTACTCAAGCCCAAACAGCATTTCACTCTGAAGGGATGGGACCTTCACCTCCCTTGCAAAGTGATTTCCAGGGAACAGAGCTCAGCACACGCTGCCCGTGCACTGCAGAATGTACAGAAACAGGCTGGACACCCTCGAGAGAGGCAGCTTTGCTGCAGGTGCTGCTCAGCGTGGGCACCTGCACACCAGCCAGCTTCCCTCTGACTCCTGAGAATCCCCCAGTCATGGCAAGCACAAAACCACAGACACACAAAAAACCCACACGCAAAAAACCCCCACACGCAAAAAACCCCCACACGCAAAAAACCATTTAGGCCTGACTTAACTCTCCAACCTGATACTTTGCAGCTTCACCTATCAAACCTAACTTCTCTTCTGGGAAAGGCTTCTACATGGACATCCCAGGAGCACAAAAGGAGCAGAAACTTTTCTCATATGAGGCCAAACAGGTAAGTTAAAGCTAGCCAGAGGAAGCATGTGCCCTCCTCTTCAGCCAGAGCCCTAACATGTTTCTACAAACAGTAGGTCTCCAAAACTTATACTCAATTTCTGCTCAAAAAATGCAGAAGAAATACATCAAACAGATAAAATTCATCAGCAATTACTGTATTTAAATGAAGGGACAGAGAACTGCCACACTTCAAATGACATGTTTTTATAGTGGCTGTTCAAAGCAATACAAAGCCAAGACTTTAACTCACTTTCCACAAAGTTCAAGAAATATATCTGTAAAACACCCATATTAAATAAAGAGCACAGTTCTGCACAAGTCTTGTGCATTATTACAGATATAAAGTCAACATTTAAAATTAATTGCAAAATTATTCACATCAAATGCTCACATACCTGTTGTTCCTCACACCTGAGCTCAGTGCACATCCTAACGCTCCCAAACTTTAATCAGCTCTGAGCCCCCAGGCTGCCTCAGCAATGACCCCAGGGCTCCTCCCAGCACAGGTGCCAGTGGTGATGGAGATTGCTGTGCTGCAGGACACAACTGGGATCAGCTGGGAGCTCAACAGCCATCAGGTGTCACCATCAGCTGTCACCATCAGCTGTTACCATCAGGCCTTGGTCAGCACAAGCCACCCCACCCACACACAAAGGGTTTCACCTCTAACTTCACATCTCATTTTGTGCCTCCCTCTTTCTTGAGAGGGAACCCCAAAGCCACAGACCTTCCCTGCCTGTGCACATAAATCCCTTCCTGCTCCACAGACAACCTTGACCCTTATTAAGATGCAGCACAGATCTCACTGGATCAGCTACATTATGTTCATGATTGATGCAGTTTTACCATTGGATCTTGAATTTTTACTTGAAGCCAGTATTATTGGTACCAAAACTACATTCCCTAATTCTAAAAAGAAACATTTCTGGGCTGTTACAATCTTACCTATCAATAAAAAGCTAAAATATCCAATCTTGGAACCATCCTCCCTGGAATAACAGTTAGGAACAAAATTAAATGCAAGGACTCACCAGTAATCTCCAGACAGGACAACTTCAGGATCTCACAGATAAACAGAACAGCAGAAAAAAACCCCACCAGCCTACCTAAAACCAGCAGCTAGACTACAAATAACAAAGAGTAAAATAGCTGTAGCATTGTTTCATCCTCCATTTACCATGAGGCAAACTGGCTGGAACTGGTGGAAGTCTGAGCTCTCAGGGAGTGCAGTCCTGGCTCTCTAAACACAAAACACCTGCAGTGCTGCAGAGAAGGCAGCAGGAACATTTTTCTCAAGAATTTACTGATGCATTTCAAGTTAAATTACATTGTAAGTTTATCACTGTATCTAATTTTATCATTTTCTACAATAAAATAATACTAAAAGAAGGGCAGTTGTGGGATTGGATAATCACTTACACCTGGTACACACCACAGATCCTCAAAAAAGTTCTCTTGACTTAAGGTGTGCTTTCGTGTACTTCTCATTCTTACTTAAATATT
Organism: Poecile atricapillus; assembly: GCF_030490865.1. Taxonomy (NCBI): domain Eukaryota; kingdom Metazoa; phylum Chordata; class Aves; order Passeriformes; family Paridae; genus Poecile; species Poecile atricapillus. The sequence continues at coordinate 4,821,054 of NC_081262.1, read as the reverse complement.
TCAGCACTTAGTGCTGAAAAGTCAATATGACTTTCAAGACTGAAATAATGTGGAAAGAAATAAACTTGAAACAAGCAAATTTTAACAATCTTATTTACCTAAATATTGCCAAAGTAATTAAATTGCCCTAAAATACTTAGTGAAGGAGCTAGACGGCCTTGCTGCATAATTCATCAGTCATTTTAATCCTGGTGATGAGTATCAGGTTCTCTACAGAAATGCTTTTAAAGAGTGCTTAAGAAAAATCATTGTTAGGGAATTATGAGATGTATTACTACCAGATAGAACAATCCAGCAAAACCCACCCTATGGCCTCTGTAATAGCAAATGATATTCATATAGAGAAAACTCATACCCCTGAAGTCACAGACAAACTGCAAATGCTAATACTTTACACAGAAGTCTGAGTTAATACGTTCTCCCTAACATTTGCCTTCACTGAAAGATACTACACACAAAGAAGAATTTGATCCGTTCTGAGGTTGGTCTAGATCTCAGTTACTTGCAAGCTGAAAGCAAAAATTTCAACAACAAAATGGATTTTATATATCACTAATGACAAAAGTAAATGAAATACTTTACCAAGACTGTGACCTAAATAACAAAGCCTACAAAACACCAGAACTAAGTTTATCTGTGTAATTAGAATTTAAACATCCTGACTGTTTTATTCCATACCCATTTCCCATACAGAGCTTGACCCTGCCCCAGTCAGTTGAGAATAAGCATAGTCAAACAACACTGGAATGACTGAATCAAAAAATAAACAATCTTTGGTTCATTGCTTTCATTCATTCTTTTTTGTTCTCCAGCATTCATCTCTGCCCCTACAAAACCTTGGAATTGTGAGCCAGGGCAGAACAATCAGCTGCTCCTGCGGGACCTGCACACACAGCCCCATCTGCACTGGGATGGGAGAGATGCTCAGAAGAGGCAAAATCATGAGATTTCAACCCATTAACTTCTGGGAGTTACATAATAGCTGTTATTCAGATTTGAGCAGGAGCTCAGACTGACTTGAAAGGACCAAAGTCAAGTTCATGAATAAAGTCCCATTTTCTCTGGTGACCTTTCAAAGACTGCTAGAATCCCTTGAGAATACTGCCTTTCATGCTTTTTGGGAAGAAAGTACAGGGAAATGGCCTAAACTCAAGCATTTAATTCCAAAGAGTTGAAATTTATCAATTTAACCTCAGGATGAGTCTCAGGTCTGCGGACACTCCCTAATGAGGTGCTGCAAACCCCTCTCTGTGGCAGTGGTGTGAGGAAGACACAGCTGCCCAGATGTGGGTACTGGGGGCTGGTGCCTCTCCCTTGCCTGCCACACCTCCCCTGTGTCCAAATGTGGATTCAGTGGGATTCCCTTGGCTTTGGGAGTCAGAGGAGCCATCATCTCATGGGTGTGCTCACTTAGTCCCAGGACATGCTCGGTGTGCTACCATCAATTAATGCTGTGTCTCCTTTGCCATGCTGAGCCCAGCTTTACTTGTGGCCCTTTTAATTTCAATTTATGTGCTGGAACTGTCCACATCACATGCCTGGAGAAAAACAGTAGTTTAAATTTAGGAATTTCTGTGTTTCAGAGCAAGAAAAATTCAAGTGTTCAAGTCCTCAACCCTACACGTAATTCCTATGTAGCTTTATTGTTAAATAATGATTACGTGACTTTCTGAATGTAAACATGTGACTTTCTGAATATAAATATATGACTTTCTGAATATAAACATTCAGGTTTCCTACTGGCAGTGAGGAAGTGCAATGCAGGGAATAACAAGTTTTTGTGGGGGATGAACATTTTAATTTATTATTGTCTTTATCTGTTGTTCCTGTAAATGTAGTATTTGCTAATATAATTTAAATAACTGAGAGACACCATCTGAAAAATGAAAATGACAGATAGATTTAATACAACAAATTTACTGATCCCAAGTAATCAAGTGTTTGATTGGTTTAGTGCTGCCTCCACAAAAAAAAAGCTAATATGCACTCTGCAAACTTTCTTCATTGGATGTTTAAAAAATTAAGTGGCACAAACATATTTTAGCAAGGTTTCCACACTTGCTACAATACAGACAGTTGTACTGGGCACTGGAGAGGGATGAGGTCAGTGACAGGAAGGGAAATGTCATTACCTAATTCCCATTCTGCTGCCAACTCTGACCTTTGGATTCCATTTCAAATCCAGCTATCGTGTTACCAAAATAATATACTACAGGATGGATACTGTTTTGTTAATATGATATGTAGATTCCTAATAGGAATTTCATCCTGACCACTAAATTGCAGTTATGCCAATTGTGATGTATTTTTATGTGCATGTGGAGCACTATTTCAAATCAGGCTACAGCATTCTTTTCTTTCCTTGACATACAAAGAGCCTGAAGGAAAAAAAGAACAAAAATTCAAGCTGAATTCCATGTCAGCGCTTGCAACTTGAGTTGATTTTGTACAGCACATTCCAACTGGTCATCTTCCATTAATAGATCCTTACTAATGATAAAGTGTTCAAATCTTAAAAAAACCTTGAAGAGGATAGAAAATGACATTCAATCAAACAATACAGGAGCAAGACACATGGACTGAGATTTGATTTGATACTAATATTTAAGAAGTAGGAAAAACATTCCAAATGGCAGCTGTCTGTGAGAGGCGAGCCATGCTGCCTTCACACAGAATGTGAATTCTGAAGAAACAAAATGATAATTTCTTTGCAGAAGTAAGCTGTGCAATATTGATTCCTGCAGCACGATACTAAAAGCTGGGCCTTCTAACCCTGGGTAATGATCATGAGAAGGAAAGCAGTGAGATGAGGTACAATCTCACATTAATTGCATGTTTTCTTAAGCTGCCTAATTTGCTGTGAAACTGGAGGGAAGCAAGGAGCTGAAGAGAGGGCAAAATCCATTAAACTTGCTTAAAATTTGGTTGTAAGGGACTCTACAGAGGAATTACAGAAACATCCTTTATAGGATAAAGGAGATGCAGTAGCAGGTGAGCCCAGCTGGAAGCACCCAGGAGAGAGAGGGTCACCTGGCACAGCTCAGGTGCAGCAGCACTGAAATTCCCCCAGTGCTGATCACATCATCGAGGTTTCTGTTGTGAGCAGCTGTTATTTGTTATTGATACTTGCATTCACAGGCACTGGAGAGAAAAAGATTTGTTTGTCAATGCCAGCTTCTGATCATTCTGCAAGGAAATCACAAGAAAAAGATGGCAATTATCTCCAGGTACAAGTGAACTCAGAAATGTGATATCTTTCAATTAAATATGTAATCTTACTCCTCGCCTTCATCTTCAAGCACTAGAAGGTCTTAAAACACTAGAAAATACACTAAAGGATAATGTCTTCTTCCATTGAAATGTGGGCCCCTTGCATTTTCAAAAATTAACCCTGTGATTAGTCAAAATTCTCCGAAATTACGAAAAAATCACAAACATCCTATTTCAAATAAATAATTGTGAAGCAAATATTTTAATTATTCAAGTAGGACCTTGACTGGATTTATTGGGGATAATTACCTCTAAGAAAACATTCTAAGCCAGAACTGATTAGAAAGTGGGAGAACTCTTCACAAGCCAGTACCCACACACTCACTATGGCATCTAAGTGTCCCACCTACTGAATTACTGAAAGAATTCCTCATGTCAATGAATGCAAAGAGAAAAAGGTTTTGCAAAGCAAGATAGCCAACACTTAAACACAAAAATTACAGAGGCATCAGAAATTTGGAGGTTATTTTCAGATTTTGCTTAGATGAATAAAATTTAGGAGCAAATTCTCTTGAAATCTATAGATCAGGGAAGTGGGTATACTAAAATCCAGTTGATAAAGGAAAGAATAATCATGAATTGCACATAGCATGCAGGATTTGTGGCAGAAGCCTGCTACTCTGTTGAGTCTAATTCAAGAAAAACATCCTCAGAAATCTCAGACTGAAACACAAAACCACCTCATTCTTTTTCTTTCTCCAAACAGGTGTGAAATGCAGCTCAGCTGAAAACAGTGCAGTTCAGACATGCAAGTGAATTAAGCCTCACAGAATGATAAATAAAACTTTCAGTAATGTGCTTGTGGTGTGACTGAATAAGGCATCTGGATAAAATTGAGAACTATAGGAGAACATTAAATCATTTTAAAAACATGCATGAACTTCGGAATGATGCTGTCATCACATTATTTATATTCTAGACAGACCAAAGAGCTATTAAATTTCAGGTCTTTCATGGCAAAACAAAAGCTTTACACAAGTAATATTAAGTATTTAGATGCTTTCATGCATGATTTATTAGTTCATATTTTGCCCTGTCTCTATATTTCTCTCAATTTCAACTGCATTTTTTTGTCATTTTAGCTTTATACTGTTTGGTACTTTTGTTTTGTTATCTATTATCTGATGAACAATCTGAATTCATGCAGAGCTGTGTATGGCTGAGAGAACTTATCCTCCCTAGATCATCAAACTAAACAAAAGCAGGAGCCAAAGAAACATAGTAGAAAAACCCCTCAGTTCTGTACTGTTTAGACAAAAATATCTTTACACACCTTTAATGTTTTTCTGAACTAACCATGTTATAGAATTGCCAACAGTAGAGGAATGTACTTCTCACAGTAAGACATAAACTGTCATTTGAAAGATTTTTTTCAGTACTCTTCCTTTACAAAGACCAATAAAGACATATAAAGCCTCACTATAAAAATAAATGTGTAAAAGAACATATTTCATTAGAAATGAGCATCATAAATGGTCACCAAAAAAAATAAAGAATTAAATTTTTCTGTAGTCACCACAATTTGTTCTTTCATCTAACTTTTAAAACACAGGCTTCACTGAGTTTGTCTCCTTGATCAGGAGTACTGCTCTTTGTGGGCTTCCTATGACTGGGATTTTTTACAGCATTACCCCAAAAATGCTGCTCTGAGGTTTTACTGCATCTACCAAGGCAGAAACACTTTTCACACTTATTCAGCCTGGAATTTTCCACTTGTTCCTAACTTTTGCTCTCTTGTTCTGCCAACTGTTCTGAGTACAGCCATCAAACCTTTTGCATGGTAACCTTTTTTAATTTGCTTCAGAGCAGCTAAACATACCAAGCCATCAAAATGTCAGAGAATCAGCAGCTCCAGCTCAAATCTTTCTCCTTTCATAGTGATCTCTGCACCAATTTAACAAACCTTTGCCTTGTAACCACATTTGTTGATGTAGTATAAAGCTGCACTTAAGTAGGATTTCATGTTCTGTTTAAGCAAAACAAACAAAAAAAGCCTGTCATCAACTAAACCTCTACCTGCAAAGGGGCTCTGATTTAAAACATATTTGTAGGTAAACAAATAAAAATTGTATTGTGAGATTTGCATAACCGAGATTGATTCAGCACAGAGGAGCAATGAAACGATTCAGCTGTGGCTGTTCCCGTGTGGGATCAGGGATTTCCTGGCACCAAGGCACAGGGAAATGGGGTTTGCTGGTGGCTGTCACACACCTCTGGGTGGGACTGCAGGTGATGCTCAGGCATTTCACAAGCTCTTGTTCTGATCACGTGAAAAGGGTTTTGATAACCAAGGATGGAGCACTAAGTACAGAGGGAATAACACAACAAAGGTTGTCCAGGAGAACTGGATTGTTTCCTTTGGACCAGGTTTCACAGAACTCCTCAAACAGAGCTCTTAACCCTCTGACCCAAAAGAACTTGGAGAATTCCTCTCTTTGAGAAGAGGGAAATGATGTGCTCAGAGTGTTCCAGTGAGCCAGAACACAGAACTGGATTAACTCCTATTCCAAAGTGTGATGATAGGGTAGATCAAATAGATAAAGTATAAAACAAGCAAAGATTATACACCACCATCTCATAATAGGTGTAAAAATGCACATATATTGATTCAGTAGATGATTATTCAAGCATACAGTAATTAATCTTTATTGTGATAGAAGCAACAGAGAGGAAAGACAAAATCTGAAGCTACTTTAAACTTATCCTATCAAACCCTTTCAGGACACATCAAAGATTTTATATTCAGTCTGTTGGTTCAAATACTCTCATGGTGAATTATGTTTCAGAAGCCCCTTCCCTTTGAAACAGAAGGTAACTTTTCCAATCCTTGTTATACATTAATTACACCTTATGTATTTTCATAACTAGCCAGCTATAGGAAAATTACCTTACTAGTTTTTACAATAAATGCAAAATTCTTTACTGGAGAAACCACCCACACGTAAAAGCCGTGAACACAAATGCTGACAATCAGTCTGACATCCAATCTGTTTCCAGCCTACAGCCACAGAAATAGAGCACTGCACATTCCAAAAAAAGACCACTAACATTTTCGCCAGTTTAAAGTACATTAAAACTTCTTTTATTACTCAGAAGCTTTGCCCCTGCTTGGTTCATCCTTCCTCCAACTCATTCACATGCACAATTAAAGGATAATCACCTAAAGTTTTTGTACTGGGCTTTCAAAAGGATGATAAGGCAGCAGACTGTCACTGAAATGCAAGGCACTGAGTTCTTAATAATTTTCTTTAATAGCCATAACTGTCATTTGAGTACATCAATGACAGCAATTGAGCCATATGAATTACATGTTGATTTCCAAATAATCAGTAATAAAAATTGTAGGATACTGTATCTCTCAGATAAGAGAGAAATGAAAAGCAAAAGGAAAAACAAAACATTTAAACAACATGGGCATTATGAAGCATGAATACTATAAAGCACCGACGTCTATTAGAATTCAAAATATTTTTGTGATACAGCATATAAAGAGGGGTTTAATGAAACAGTAATAAGATGTTTGAATAATTTGTCCTATGAACTGCAAATCACAAAACACCAGGAAGATTTATTACTCACAGAACACAGGAGCATTCTGGGAGTGATAAATTCCCAAGGGGCTGGGAGAAGAAAGAAAAGAAACCTTAAAATCAGAATTTAACCATTACTCAAAGCACTAGAAACCCAAAAACTGGCACTAAGGACAAGGCACTCCAAGTGATGCAGTCTGGTGAGGAAGAGGATGAAGACATTATCCAGGGGGAGGCTGGGAAGGAGCTTTAGGGAAAGGACATGAAGAGCAGGAGGACGAGTGAACATGGGATAAGCATGTGCCCTTGCAGCAAACCACACCTGCATATATTGTTCTCAGCAATGATTACTAAACCTAAAACATGGACCTGAAGGTCTTAATTAGAATTCAGAAAGCAATAATCCTCTTTTATCCAGAGGAACTCTAGACACAACTTTGCTCTTACTCATAATTGCTCATGCTGTGACAGTGGGATCTTTTAACATCTTTAGCATGTACGGAATGCATGACAAACATAGGATACTGAAACTTAAAGGGGGAAGAATCCTTTTGTTCCAAGACAGATGCTCGCTTCTGAAGTATTTTCAACCTCCTCCTACCCACTATGTTTCCTTGCAGAACGCAGCCCTATCACACAAAAAAGAAGCCTTGCTCTGTCCATGGGGTGGCAGAGGGAACGTGTGTTCATCAAAACCCTTTATTGTCTGCCCTGAACTGGGCATTTCCAGCCACCCTTGACAGCTGAATCATAAACACAAGATTCTGTGAGCTTTTCTTAAGCTTTGGAAAATAAAGTTTTAAATCTACAGCTTACCTCAAGTGTCTCTCTCTGATCAATATATATTTAAAGAGTTTTCCCTGAATTAATTAGCACTTTTATTTCATATTTACTACTGCACTACTTACACTTAAAAAAAAAAAAAATATTCTGCCTATACACAAGATCTCTGCTTCACTGAGATTTTTCCACATTACTGAACATTCATTCTTGAAAACAGAAGTGAAAGTTTTCTGGTGTCAAGACGTTTAGCCCCTACCCAATCCACACACATGCATTTATCAAATGCTCTTTGCATTTGGTAACAACCTTTATTGCATGGAGAGCTAACCAGAAGGGATCCCAGTTCCAGGGTCAGGGTGCAGTTTCCAGTGGCCCCACCATCACTGGATTCCACTCAAACTATTGCAGACTCGCTTTTTAATGCTTTAGATTGGTTAGAGGAACCACTGTGAGAAGTCTGAGTACAGATAGCGTGGCTAGAAATTACTCTGACTGAAATAAGAACACCAAATTAAAAAGAAGCCATCAATCAATATTTGGATGTATATATAGATATATTATTCAGGTGTTACGGGATGATATCAATAATCACATAAAAGATTTTGGTTTATATCCTAAAAATTAAACTTGCCAAATGCTTTGAACCTGCCTATGTGAAATGTCATTGCAAAGAGAACACATCAAGAATTTGGCTACTGAGCAGATGTGACTTGGGAAAAGTTAAAGAAATTATTGAAGTTGCACTATTAAAAATAAAAAAAAAAACAAAAAAAAAACAAAACTAAAATAAGCTCTTTATCATGTATGGAAAGTAAATACTTCTTTTTATAGTCTTATTGTGTGTTGCTCTGTTTTATTTCACTCTGGTTTCTTTTGCCTCCTTCCTCGATCTCTCCCTTTTCCTGGTCCAATCTGCCCAAATGCACACTCATAAGCATTTTCATACAAACATGCATCCATCCATATTTTATATCTATATCTATATCTATATCTATATATCTATATCTATATCTATATCTATATCTATATCTATATATCTATATCTATATCTATATCTATATCTATATCTATATCTATATATCCATCTCTATATATCCATATATAGTGTTATATATCAATATATATCCATATATCTATTATATCCATAAATATCCATATATATGTGGATCTTATTATAATATAATATTGTAATAATGATATAATCATATATATGCAATATAATTACATATATTTTATATTTATTATACATTTTAGTTTATATATTTATATATATCTACTATTTATGTGTGTATGGAAATGCCCGAGTTCTCTCTGTTCTCATTACCAACATCCCCAATGCCAGCCAAGAGCCCTGCTATGAGGAGAGGCAAAGGGAAGAGAGAGAAACTCTTTCTGCAGAGCCCCCAGGCAGCGCTGCTTGCCCAGCTTTCCGTGCCTCTGTGGCTGCCAGGCTGAAGGCACAGATGCCAGGCTGAGGCAGTGATTTTGCAGTGATGGCATCTGGCTCCTTGGCACACTGCACTGATGTTTGTGTTGGCTCCTCTGCCCTTCCCCCTGCGGCTGTTAATGGGTTAACTTGGTGATGGGATGTCGTCTGATCCTTTCTTTTAACTCACCTTTCATTCTACTCGATCTCTGTCAGAATAAAGCTGCTCTTCACCCTCCTGAAATCTTTGTGCTTTAGCTGGCACATGTAATGATGTCATTTTGGATGGTCCTGTTGTGCTAATGGATGATTTGGATAGGGCAAACCACTTCTTTGTATATTTTACACTTAAAAAATTATGTCTGCCAAAACTTATTAACACAAATACTTTATTCAAGGACACAGGTTTTTTTTTTTTTTATTGTGATCCTAAAACGAAATAAAAAAGAGCTAAAACTGTGAAAGTACCATAACCATGATAAAAAGGAAGGATTATCAAAACCTGATTCTATTTCACTAGAACTCCTAGTGTTAAAAAAATAAATTAAAAATTCACAGTATCCTTCTCTATATATTGCAGGAAATGTTGATGCAAATTTTATGGTTTTAAGTATAAAGTCAGTGAGCTGCTTGAACACGTCACAAAAGGTAACTCCAATGGGTTTATCTCACAACAACATGGTTTCTAGTCTAGAAATATCAGTTTATATGACAGTAATTACTAAAACAGATGGGCAAGGAGCCAGAAAGAGGCATCACATCGACAGTGGGCTGAATGCAACTGGGAGCTATGGAGCAGAAAGGAGCTGTGCCAGATTGTGTGGCAGCTGAGAGTCTCATTGGTGACCATTTGCTGTGCAATCTCAGACACATCGAAAAAATTATGCATTCCCCATTGATTTCATGCTAAAATGGTAGAGAAAAAAAAAAAAAAGAAAAAAAAGCTCTGTCTGAACTTGAACACAGTACCTGCTGACAAGTTCCTTCCTTTGAGTGCTCAGGATTTTCCTCCTTGCACTTGCATGTTCCTCTCTGCCACTCACGAGACTGGCTGCACACTTTAGATCCACACTGTCAGGTGTGACACGAGTGCCAGTCAGACAAACAACAGAGCTCTGCAGACAGAATTAACCAATAGGTCCCAAATACTCCTAAAACGTAGCCAAAAATCCACCACCACATATATTTCCTTTCAGGAAATCTATTTAAAAATACTGGTAAACTATAGGTAAGCAGCACTTTGATAAAAATGAACAGGAAAAAAACAAAACAAAAACAACCAAAAAACCCTAAACTCAAAAGACAAATTATCTCAAAAATGACTAAAAAAATGCAAAGTAAACCCAGAATTCCTTAACTGAATCCTGCTACCACCTGACCTTTGTTTTTTTTCTTTTTTTCCATAAAGTAGCTCACACAAAACTTTAATTTAAATCTTCCTGCTGGCTAGTCAACCACTGTACATTTCAGAAAATGCATTTTTCTAATTATTATTAGAATTGGCTATCATTATGAAGAATACTAAAAATCAAGCTGAGCTGATTGAGATCAATATTTATATGAATTGTTCTTTAACAGCAATTAATAGTATGCAATTGTTTGGACTAGAACAATAATAATAAAGCATTATCTTCAGTCCAATCTGATATCTAACGTTATTGAGATTTTGAACAACTTTTAATAAAGAAATCTTTTGGATATAAAGGTGTTGGCACTTCCTTCTGAATCTCTCACCAGGCTGTTCAGGCAGGCAGCCTTGCAATTAATCTTAGCAGTTCATTCATTTTCCAAACATCCTTGCCTATTGACTCCTAGAGGAAAGTGCTCATCCACTCACTTGGTTACATTAATTACACAGAGCAGGTAAAGCCAAGGAAACCTGTGAGGCACCAGGGACTCCATTAGTTTTCTGTGTAAATTCCAAATTTGCTGTGTGTGAGCAGGAGGAGGCACAGGGAGGGTCCCTGGTGGCTCAGGTGAGCTCAGCTGGAGCCTCAGCCCCTCTGAGAGCAGGACAGCAATCCCTGCACACCCTGCACCACCAGCACAGCTCAGTGCTTCCTCTGCCTCTCAGCATTTTGGAGGAGCTTGTAAAACTCCAAACTTCCAGCAGATTTTCCCACCTGGAGCACTTCTGCGTGTTGAACTACGTCGGATTAGCAAGACTACAAAGAAGGTAGGAAAAGGTCAGTGTGGGGCAAACAAAGAGCAGGGGTGGGGTGGGAAAGGACAAGGCAAAGGGAGAAGAGTAAATTATTTACGGTGTAGAATAGTTTTGATTTACCTGGACTTCTTTACATTGACCTCTGACTGCAACTATATTTCCTCTTGCTTTTTTTCCTTCACAACACCTAAAAAGCAGCCCAAAGATGAACTAAATAATTATTGTGCACACTTCACTTTTGTCTCAGTTCCAACAAAACTTGACACCATGCCAGAGTCCAGACTTTTCTTGCAGAAAGTGATCTTAAATTCTTACAACTTAGCAAACATGTATGATATATTATACACTTTGCCCAAATTAAAAAATGTCCCCTGCATGTGCCAATGTACTCCCTGTATGGGGCATGGTATTTATTCTGCATAAATTGAAAGCAAGCTTTCAATTTCAATTTCACCTTTTTAAAGGTGGGGCAACAGAGGTCTGAGGAAGAGCTGTCAATGTGAGCAGAAAAATCCCATTCCCCCTTGAATCACCACATGCAGACAAATATTTGAATTTTAGTGTGCATGTAAACTTGGCACTGTTTCACAGAATATCAGTTTTGTCAATTTAAAAATGGAATTTTAAAATTTTGGACAAGAATTTGGAGAATAATTTGCATATACATGTATGTATATACATATATATACACACACACATGTATACCTGCATGAAGGAAGAAATCCCTTGCATCAATCAGTGGCTTGTAGGACAGTGAGATAGTGAAGATCCTTGTTTGCTGCCTTAATTAAAAGAAATTAAAATAAAATATCGTTAAAAAGCAAGAATTAATCTTCAGCTGACAACATAAAGCTCTTCAGTAACAGTAATTTTACATTAGCCTAAGAAGGAAAAAACCTATAAGTACATATATAAAGAAAAAAATAAATATATATATATCTAAATAAAAATATAGAATTGTGTAAATCCACAATTAAGTCTGGTTAAGTTTAGGGGACAAGAAAGTGATAATCAGTCTGTCTTTTCTCTAATAACACAAGGTCATTCAAAAGAAGAGATTAAAAGTTAACTGAATATTTGAAGCAACTGCAAAATCAAAGTGACAAAGTAATTTGGAAGCTCTGCTCTGGCTCTGAAAGGAGCTCGGTGCACCCAGTGAAAGAGGGGACACATCTCTCACACTGGGAAATCAAATTCTTACCTGAGGAAATTCCCAATTTAAGTGAAGCAATGATTGTGTGAGCGCTTATTGATTCTGTGTATTAAGGAAACCATTTCCAAGAGAGAACAATTCTCTTAAGGAATTATATAAATAAAAATAAGAAAAGGGAAGTGTTATGTAACAGAAACCCCACAGTCCCTGAATGTACAGAGGAGTTTTAATTGAAGTTTTAATTGAAACCTGAAGTGGGACTTGCTCCATGAGAAAATATGCGAGAATGAGCCATTATGAAAACCATTTTATATAAAAATATGTTAATATCAGTTGTTATAAACAATCTGCTTGATAGTTTCCATAGGCCATAGCTTTAGGAAAATCCTTAAAAACACCAAACCTCCTGAATGGAAGCAGACACAAAACAAGGGAGCATCACAAGGAGCTGCCACTGTCCCAGATGAAGGTGAGCAGAGTGGTTCTGCTGGAAATGTTTTGTTATGGGGTGGTATTGGCAGGGACAGGGCAGAAATCACAGAGAACCCTGAAAGGTTCATTAAGCAGCTTGGAGTTTCCTGTGTCTCCCAGGATGGCTGAAGAGAGGACAAGGAGGAAGCAGATCCACGTTAGCAACAACATTAACTACAGTGTCTGTTTAGATCATTCACCTTCCCTTCACAAAGATAATTATTACAAGCTAAACAACATCAAAGTCTCAACTATAAAGCAAATAATCATAGAAATAACCACACAGAAATGTTTTGGCTTGGCTCATTTGGGTTGGTTGGTTATTTTTAATTTAGAGCAGTCATTTGGCTTCCTCTTTGTCAGTTCTGAGGTCCTCTTGAGTCTGCCCCTGCCTGCTCTCTTTCTGTGAATTTGGATTAATGGTACAGTATGTATTAAGATAACTAAACCCTATAAATTATATTATTAGGAATATATTATTTTTATTTTAATCTGCCTGGCTAATTACAACCTGAAAAGCATACATGCTTTTTATTAAAAGATGAAGAAATACTGTTCCACTTAAAGCCATTGCTATTCTGGCTTTGTCCACCATCACAGAGAAAAAAACAGGAACAAGGTAATTATTTGCATGTAAACATCATAAAAAGGCAATAATCGAGATTGAATATCCACAGTTTAATATATAAAAGTTATTAAAATATTAAAATGTAATTAAAATGAAAATATTTGAATGTAATCACTGGACACTTATAAGACAGTTCACAAATGTATGCAAATTACTGGGGTTTTATTTATTTATAAATAAATATGTTCACATACACCAACGTAATCTAAAAAGATATTAAAACAACATTAAATTATCTCAGTACAATAATTTTATCCATTGGCTCAACACAACTTTTTCTTCATAACACCAATAAAAAGCAGGAAAAATAATCTCTATATTCTTCACCTGTAAACAAATATACTAAAATAAAGTTCATTATATTTCATCCATTTGATTAAACACATATTCCATTCATAACCAAATAGAAATATCTCAGTACTCATGTGACCCACGGGGTGAGGTGTTTGTACTCCCATTCACCCGAGGGAAATGTGTTTGTGCCAGGGTGAGGTTTGGGAGTGGCTGAGTGATGCTGCAGGAGCAGAGAGCACAGGGGAGGGAGAGCTCAGGGTGTCGGAGGAGCTGACCCCGCTGGAATCCAGTCTGTCAACAAACAAGGGTTTCATTGAATAATACCTGCAAATGTGACTCCAGCCCAGCTCCAACATCTAGCACTTAAGCAGAAATGCAAAGAGACATTTTCAAGAGCCAGGGCAAACGCTGGGGATGACTTTCCCTGGCTTTCAGCAGGCACTGCCATTAGAGTGCTTTAGCTTCCATTAAGTTGTCACTTCCCTGTGCTGCCAGCTTTCCAAGGGGGACGATTCGTTCTGACAGAAGCACGGCCTGTCACATGCACTCACAGTTCAGTGGGAATGAACAGGAAAACCCCCAGAGCTGATGGATTTATTAGAGATTGGAGCTGGCACCTATACTGCTCGGATGTACAGAGCAAGGTAATTAATAAGCTCTAACCTGCCCACCTTTAGCACCTCATATTTATTTGCACAAACTTAATTCAAGGCCCACAAATGTAAAAGGTACAAAGCTGTTCTTTTGTTGGAGTTTGAGCATTAAATTTGTTTAATTAGCCCTTGTTGATTATGACAGCTTTGTAACAACAACATCTAGTTCATACATATTTTTAATAAATATGAATTGCCATGCTGGCCAAGAGAAAAGGCTGATCTAGTTCAGAATCATAGGGGCAAACATTTAGGAAAGGAACATAAGAAATGCCACTTGAGCATGGCCCTTGTCTGCAAAATCTAACTCTGCAGCCAGTGGCTCCTGAACTCCCTAAGCCAGAACTTCTACTGGAGGTTGATGGAGCCACTGGATCCATCCTGCTCGATCCCAAATAAATTCTAAGTGTCACAATCCTGCTCCATGTGAAAAAAGTATTTTGTTATGTTAATATTGAACTTGCTGGCTGACAATATCACCGAGTACTAATTCTTATGCTGCAAAACATTCCATTTTCTCTGAAGCACTGATGATTGTCTGGGCCTTTCTTTTCACTTATCTGTCATCATTCCAAGCTCAAGAACATTCATCTATTTAAGATCTCACCCAATAGAAGATATTTTGTATTTCTCATCTTCTCTCTTTCTACCTATTGGACTTTCTACCTATTATGTGTGAAATATGCTTGCTGTACAAAACATGAGTGCTAGAATGATTTCAGCATTAAAGATCTCCACACCATTCCAGTTTTCTATTGCAGAAATTATGACAGTCAGTCTTTAATACACTCATTGCACTTTATGTTTTCTTGATAACAGTTAATGTGTTATTAATTATGCTTTATCCTTGGCCAGATCCAATAAAGGAACTTTGTACAACCTGAAGAAAAAGTATTTAATTTAGTTTGCTGGTTTGGGTTGGGAGAGGGTTGATTTTCTCCACAGTAGATAGTATGGGGCTGTGGTTTGCAGTTGTGCTTCAAACACGAGGAATCTCTGAGAAGACAGGGAAGTTTTTGGCAGGGCTGAGCAGAGCTGACACAGAGCCAAAGCTGTCTCTGCTCCTCAGCCCACCAGGCAGGGCTGGGAGTGCACAAGGGCACAGCCAGGACAGCTGACCCCAAGTGACCCCAGGGATATTGCAGAATGTCACACTCAGCATCTACAGCAGCAGGAGGAGGAAGAGGGGGACGTTTGGAGCCATGCTGTTTGTCCTCCCAAGCTGTTCCCCTTGGTGGAGCCTGGCTGCCCTGGGGTGGCTGAACCCTTGCCTGCCCGTGGGCAGTGGGAATGAATTCCTTGTTTTGCTTTACCTGTTGAAGTGGCTTTATCTCAGTGTGTGAACTTTGGGGTTTTTACCAATTCTCCTCTCCCCCAGGGTGGGCAGCAGTGGGCACTCCGTGAGCAGCTCTGTGGTACTTTGTTTCTGGCAGGGGTTCAAACACAACCATTAATATTTCACCTCTTTGCAGTCTCAGAGACATGAAACACTGAAGAGAGTAAATGTTTTTCTGAAGCACAAGTCAATTAGAGAAAATACAATTACACGCAGAATCCTCACAAAAGGAAGATGCAATGCAGTTTCTTCTTATAAATCTTTATGCAGGATTTTTTCCTTTCTCTCTCTCTCTCTCAGTGCATCCACACTCATCTTCCCTCTGGAACTCGCTGCTGTTCTCCTGGATTACAGATCTTCTGGACGCTGTTCTGCTGGGCTGCAGCAGAAGGCACTTGGGCCACAAAGGGTGGCAGAAAAAAGCACAGGGTGTCAAAAGGGAGGAAGCTGGGACAGAAGAGACACGGTTGTGCTCATGGGGGCAAGAGCCAGAGCAGAGGCAGAGCCAGCTGGCTGGGAGGAGAGGATGACAGCCATCAGATTAACTGGGAACAGCCAGGCAGTCCTCAACACCACCCCAGCAGAGACTTGGCCCAGCAGTGAGGACAGAACAGAGTCCATTAAGCATTTTGAAGGACAAAATCTAGGTTAGAAAAAGGTTAGGCAATACAAAAATGTGTAAGAAGAATGCACAAGAAAGACTAGAGGCGGGTATGTGAGTGGCTGAAGAGAAAAACAAAAGAAGAGATGCAGAGGAGAGGCAGTAAAAAAATAAAAAAAAAAGAAGAAAATATTGATTAAATAACTACTCAGCAATATATGTCCCTTAACATATAGTAGGACTCCACCACAGTCACAATAAACTTCTGTAGCTAGTTTTGCATATAAATATTCTTTGTTGTACAGTTATTGGATACTTCTGGTTTCACCTTTAACATTCCAAGTGAAGGGATACATAATTCTCTGTTGTGATGATAACTGAGAGCAGGCATGACCATTACAAAGGTCAATTGTTCAGCAAGTTTAGCACAATCTTTATTGACTTCTAATTATTACTTTTAGCTTCACCACATTTTGCTTCCTTAATTACAATTCTGACGTATTTTAAGATTTATTTAAGATGCTGAGGTGCAGAGGCTCGCAGATAAATCTTGGTGTTTGCTTGCATACAATGTGAAATGATATCCTGGTTCTAACCTCATGCAATACTTGGGCTGAAATAAAATACTAAAAATTGATTATTATCAAAATCATTTAGAATGAACAAAAAGTGAAGATGATTTTTTTTTTCTTATATAAAGACATTCTAAGCTAGCTGGTGCCACTGAACAGTCAAAATTGCACTTCTGTTATTACATATACTTTGATCTAAATGATGCTGGCCTTCTAATTTCCAATGCCCATTAATTCTTTTCACCTATAAATTAACTTCAAAGGTTTGGAGTTTTGTATTCTCCAAAAACTCAGTCTTACTTAGAAGGCTTTTAGGATAATTCTGCTTGATCAAAGAACCTTTTGAAAAAAAACTGAACTGCTCTGAATTTTCTGCACCTATGTCTCAAGGTAAACAGAATGCTTCACATAAAGCACAGAAAAATTTCACCTGTTTACTTCCCTGCTATTGTTGTTATTAGGGCTTTGGGGTAACTGGAAAAAAAAAAAAATCAAAGTTGAATGATGTCTTGTCTTGCCAGATAGTTGTGCTGCTTGGAATCAGCATCAGAGAAAAATCAGTCAAGTTTTCATTAAGAGTAAATATGAAGTACAGAAATACTCAGCTGAAAAAATGAGTCTGACAAACTCAGTCAAGTAGCAAGCGGTAAACTGCTTCTTTTTTTTCCCATATATGTTCTAAAGTGCTTGTTACATTCTTTAACGTGCCTAACAGCTGCATTGAAAATACAATTTCTTTATTAACAAGCAGTATTTCCATTCTTTGACAGGCTCTCCACCCCACCCCCCCCCCAAAAAAAAACATCCCCTCAAAACTTTCAACTAAGCTCATCAATTACTCTTAACACTCTAAATAGTTGGCAATGTTTACACAACATCCTTTCAGAGTTATTCAGCTCGATCTTGCAGCTCATTAAAAGGATCTCTATTTATTTGCTGTGTGTTACAGTTCTTCACTTTGGCACAACACGCAAAAAGGAAGCCAATTTTACTTTTCCCTGTGGTGTTAATTGGTAGAGCATGCTGCCTGCCTCTTCATTAATTATGTCAATGTGTATGAAACTTTCATTTCCATGGCAGTGTATTAACAAAGCTTTGCAACGAGGTGGACAAAAAGCCAGCAAACTCCAGTTTATAAAAAGTGGGTAATGAAGGCTAGCAGTGGCCAGAATTTAATATTTATTTCAAAAAGCAGCTTTTTTCCTCCTTATCCCTTTCAGAAAACATCTAAAGCAAGCACTTACTGAAGTAAACAAGATAACTTTGCTGCTGAAAGTAAATAAATCTCCATATACACACAGATAATGGATCTGGAAACACTATAACTTCACAGAGCACAAAGAATGAGAGAAGGACCTTTAAGCCCAGCTGAAATGGTTTTGCTCCTAAAACCATTTCCAGATAATTTACTGATCTCATCCCATCAAGTGTACAGAAATCACTCAGTGCTTGATAGCTCACTAAACACTGGGGCTTTGTCTAAAGACAAAACTACCACTAGCACAGCAAAAAGAGGCACTGACCATATGAAATTCCTCTGGATGCCTTTAGCCTGTTTCTGTTTACTAACTGCAAGGCTTGGTAAAAAACTAATGCTGAGCTTTTCTCACTACCTTTTTCTTTCCCTAAAAAAATATAAAATTAAACAAATTAAAAAAAAAACATTGATCAGCTCTCCATGACTTCAGGTAAAGCATGCTGAATTTCACTACATTGCCTGGAGACAGAGACCAAAGCAACAAATGAAGTCCATGATAAGCTACTTCAGCTCTTTCTGGAAACTCTGAAATGCAAAGCATTAAAATGGAGCAGTGCTCTATTGTAGATGGTGTAAAGCTTTACAAACTATAAATGAAATACGTTAAGAAGTCACCACGTTACATAATTACAGCTCACAGTCTTGGAAATCACCACTGAGGCTGTAAATGCTACAGACAAAAGTACTTGTTTCTCACCCCAGGTATCTTCTGACTGATGGAAAACTCGTTTGTCACTGGCTAATATCTCTGAAGGATTAAAGAAACCCCAGACAAACCCTAACAAACCAAAAACCCCACAAAACACACAAGCCCCTCACAAACCACTGAATCTACATTCCAGTCTATGATCTAAGCCCCTTCACTCTGTCCTTCTCTCCTTGTAATGGCTTTAAACTAATTATTTGCTGTGAGATCAAATAATAAAAAGAGGAGAAAAGATTGAAAAAAATGTTTCCTATAGTAAGCCTAAACACTAAAACAACAAACAAATAAATTTTTCTGTACACTGAAAGCATTTATCCTTCGAGTGATTTTAGCCAGGGTGGGAGACAAGAGGGGCTCACTCCAGGGAAGCACAGACCTCATGGTCTGCTCTGTCAGAGGCTTTTACCCCTGATGGAAGAAGCAAAGTTCCAGCCAGCAGACCTATCAGCCAGGTGCACAAGGCTTGAAGGAGCCAATTTTTTTGTTGTTTTGTTTCTACTTTCCCAGTATCATAAGTTATTTCTGTCAGGTTAGAAGTATGCCAGTACCCAGACTGCACCTTCCTGTGGATTCCCATGCACTACAGGACACTCCAAACCGACATTACAGTCATTCTATTAATACAGACATTGCTTTATGTACTCAGGTGTCCTGAGAAATACTGTAAAATGTGAAGCAACCCCACTGTTTGCTTCTATGAATGAAATAATGGAGCCTCACTGAACTAACAGATTTGGTCTTCATGTATTTATTCTTTGTGTTCTCCATTTTCTCCTCCTTTACATGTTTGACTTCTCCATCTTCCCCTGTCGTAGCAGCACTCTCTGACCATCACAAACTCCCTGATGCTGTTGTCTTCTCACTCAGATCCTCTTAATCTTTCACTCCCCTTTCATCAAGCGTTAGCTGACTTCTCTTATATCCATAAAGTCTCTTAAACCCATTCCTGGCTTCAATTCTCCTCCTCCTCCTCCACTTCATCTCTCGCAGGATCCCACTTCTCCCTTCACTTGGATCCTGCTCAGTGCTGCAGATGC
Source organism: Poecile atricapillus (assembly GCF_030490865.1). Classification (NCBI taxonomy): domain Eukaryota; kingdom Metazoa; phylum Chordata; class Aves; order Passeriformes; family Paridae; genus Poecile; species Poecile atricapillus. The sequence continues at coordinate 4,801,172 of NC_081262.1, read as the reverse complement.
TTCAGTGCTGGACAGGTCTGTGCTCTCCTGTTCCCAACAAACCTGTCTCTGGGCATTTCTTCTTTCCTTCCTGTCTGCTTGTTCGGTTCCTCTCCTCTGTGAGCTCCTGAGTAATTTATAAACACCGTGTTTCTTTGCTCTTCCTGCCAGAAAACCTGCACTGGAATTTTATGTTTATTCTACTCTAATAACTCCTTGCTCCCAGACAGTTTGGAAAAGCTATGACAAGGTTATATCATGAAATATTTTCTACATTATTACTCCTGATCTTCATCAGGAAGTAGTTTTGCAAAGACACACAAAAAATTACCCTTGGACTATAAGAACACAGTTGAACAGCCATGTTCTGAACAACTGAAACAAGACTAAAATAAATACTCTGGAGAATTGCTCACCCTACCTGCATTTATTCTATTGCCTCAATATCATTTTAGGAAGGAGTTTTGAAAATAAGTCCTAAAACGTGGCACTTTCTCCTGTTTCTCCCTAGAAGCAGCTCATCTATCAGGAGTGTGTTGTACAATGTTAGCATTCCTCTTGAATTTCCTGTGCAGTTCTTATTTCCTACTTCTGTATAAAATTGTGAATTAAAAAATTGGTATTTACAATTTCTTGGAAAATTTTCTAGGTTGACATTAATTAGAAGCTGCAAAAATTACATGGAAGTTTAAGAATTGCATACCCAATAAAAAGCATGTGGGAGGAAATGGGAAACTCTTAAAAAACAGATTTATGGTCATTTTATCCAGTATTGATCAAAACTGAAAGCTTATATACCATAGGTAGCTAATTGATATTTTTTTCTCTTCCACATGTTTTATTTTTTCTCTGTCACACAGATAAAATGTTCTTTGTCAGCAGCTACACTTCCCTGTCAGAGTTTATACCTCAGTGACAATGTTTTATATTCAGCAGCTGGCACATGAGTATTCTCATGCACTTACTGCATTTCTACACTTCTCAGTTCTACAGGGTTAGGCTTTGTTTCTTCATCTTCTATCCCAACTTAAACCAAACAAAAACATCCTAAAAAAAACCCAATTCAGTAGAGATTCCCTATTCCCACATACCATCAGCATCACCAAATTTTTTCAGTGGCATACATAGCAGCACTAAACATCCACAACTGTATTCTCCAGAGCTTGTAAGACCAAAAAAAGGTCCTTTGATTTCACATATAATGAAAATATATATAAAGTATTTCTGAATCAACTGTTGTTCAAAATAGAGCATACACTTCGGGGGAAAAAAACCCCAAACTCTAAAATTCTCAGAAATGCAGAAGTAGCTCTCCAGAAAGTTGTAGCAATGTTTCATTTCTTTCAGCACTAAAATATTGCAAGGTCAGTTTGTCCAGAGCTGCTGTCTGGGTGTTGGCTGTTACATTTTTTGCTGCTTCTGTCAACTCATCATCTCCCTGGGGAAAATGTGTCCCTCGGGAGCAATTAGCACTTCCCAGCTCTGGACAAGTCGGTCTAATTGCTTCCCTTAGGTCGTGTGGAGTCTCTGCATCTTCCACTGGTCTCTACATTTCCCAGCCCACTGCTCAGGTACATGGAGTTTCTCTGCCTTTGCAGTTTATAAACACTCCTTTTCACTGTGAAATTTATTTCAGAGCTTCCACTGTGTGAGGGCTGGACACACTGCCCAACAGAAGCAAGAGATCTGAATAAAACAACTCTAGGTGAGGCAGTTGCTCAAATATCCAAAACCTTCATCATCCCTTTGGGACCCAATTCACGGCTCTAGGGAAATGGTAAAAGCTCCCATTGATTGACTACATTAGTTTTGCCACATATATGGTTTTCAGTTGTAATTGTTAATAAAAATGACTTGCTTGCAGGCAGTTTGTCAAGTGATCAGTTTGTTGGGGCTCAGTCACTTTGATATTTCCCCGTAGGGGCTCCTTCTATCTCCAAATTCCAGTCTGCTGTGTTATGTTTGTGTGTTGATCAGGGACACAAAGCTGCCCAGTTCCACAGCACTGCACAGGACTCTGCAGATCCCAGCCAGGAGTGGAGGCAGAGCTGTGGCACTGGACAGCTGGACACCACTCGGGCTTGCTTCACACTGATCCCATCGGAAAGCAGCAGGCTGGAATCAAACCCAGAGCACAGCTGCAGATCCACCAAGGCTGAGGAAAAGCAAAGCCTCAGTAATAAACATGCAGCCATTCAGGTTCATGCACAACAGGCTTGAACAATTTTCCTTCCTGGAGATAAAGGAAAGGTTTAAATAGTGAGATACACTCTGTTCAATATATGGGAAGGACGAGTGCTGCATGGACATCAGCACTCGGAAAAGAACATTTCTTCTAGGATATTTGAGTTATTGTGCTAGCATTACACATTTTAAATTGCACAGATCACTCCTTCCTCTCACATCCATGCCTGTTTTTCCTTCCAAATGAAGCCTCCAATGGCACATAAGTGGGATGCATCTGGCACGCTCTGTTGGGCCCCCCCAGGTCTCAGAGCCCAGAGCAATACCCTGCATTTGGACATATGTGCACTAAGTTGCACTGTGCCACATCCCCTCCTCAACTATGACCGTAAAGCTTTATTTCCAACTTGGAGGGAAAGAGAGCAAAGTCCTCTGGATTTTGGGAGTGAGCCAATGGGAAGTGCTAAATGAATAAAATGTGTCTGCAAGTGTGCCCCAGGGACTTAGCAGTGAGTGCCTATGACACACCACTGAGTTGGGATTCTGATTCTGGTGCCAAAAACTCATATGTCTCCTTGCTTCAGTAGTTATTAATCAATTAATATACATTATTAAATAACCAGACTCCTAAATAAGCTTTTTACCTTTTAGTTTCTAAAGCAAATAAATGCTGCTATATTTGTAAACTGATTGCTTCAAGGTATTTTGATTTATTCCAAAACACGTTAGCAATAGACAAAATAAAGCAAGGTAATCAAGCAGAGGAGAGCACTTCCTCAAGATCATGTAAAAATCATCACTGTCCCCAGTGAGTGTGAGATAGGTGAGGAAATAACAGAGAAATAACAGAGAAAAAATAAGAGAAAAAGTGATTTGGAGGGGTAGTTTGGCTGCCCCCCTCCCTGCTCCACACCTTCCTCCAGTGCCCAAGATGGGCTGCACCTACAGCTTCTGCTGTTTAAACTCTTTCTGTACACTTTTGGCACTAGAGCTTTCCTGTCATTCTAAAGAAGTTCTTCCAGTTCTCAAATGTTTTTTCCATTAGAAAGTTTTTCCTGCTGCAAAGTGAGCCAACTGCACAGGGAATACAGAGAAAAACTTCATTACTTTCTCACAGCTTCTTTTTATGTACATGAGGACTATTATCAAGTCCTTGTTCAGGCTTCTCTTCCCCAGCTTTTCCCTGTAGGTCGCATTTTCCACAGTTCTCATGGTTTATATTGCTCTCCCCAGTACCTCCACTGATTCAACCACTTTGTTCTTGAAGCATTCCCAGAATTTTGCCTTGCAGCTGAAGCCTTACAAGTGCCAATTTTTTCAAGAGTACTATTTCAGAGGCCTTACTGATGTTTACTCTCTTTTTGTATTAAAAATATGGCATGTGTATGCCTTTTTTGCAATAGCAGGATATCTTTAATATGTCCAGCTTTTGATTTACTAGAAACAGAAATCACTGTACTGCACATTACCTATGCAGTCATGATGTGTGTACATTTTCCAAGGTAAATATTTTTAAGTGTAGACCTTTTAATTTGCTCTAAATTGCATTCTGTTCAGTCTCCCACTCATCAAGGGAATTTTTAATTCTAAAGATATATTCACAGGTTCTTTCAGATTGACATTCTCAGGTAATTTTTAAAATATATTTTGTATTCAACTATTCATGTCAATAATGAAAACACTTAGCTCTAGTCCTAAACCAGCCTTTTCTAAAATTGTTCCAAAACCATCAATCTACTTTGACAGAAAGCCATTTACATCTTTTCTTGGAGTATGGAATTTTGTTGAGGGTTTGTTCTGTTGTTGTTTTGTTTGGATTGTTTGTGGGGAGTTATTAACTTTTTTTTTCTTTATTTTTTTATTGTTTGATGGGTGTGCTGGGGTATTTTTAAGGAGCTGTTTTCCATACATGTACAATAGAGTTTTTCAAGCTCTTGTTCTGAAGAAAGAACACCACTCTTGCCCACTGCACCTTGTCAGGCAGAATCTTGCTGCTGAAATACCTCTGAAGTGAGTCTGAAAAGCCAGGTCTGAGCTCACTGTGCCAAACTCCAAATCCAAATTTGGATCCAAATTCCAGATCCAAACTGGAAAGCAGACTAGCACAGAGCTGTGTCTGATCTACTAAATCCTGCTGCCAAAACAGGGAGAAAAAACCAGTTGTATACATGTTTTTCACAGCAGAATTCCAAATTAGTTTTGGGGAGGCAAAGGTGGCTCTGTCCATCCCAATAATCTCTCTTTTACCCCAGAATGGTTGTTTAATGCTTTTCTCAATGGAGACAGAAATGTGGAACTGCATTAGCCCTCCTTAGTCAGGAACAGTAAGTTTGTCTTGCCAAATACATACTGACATAGGTTTAAAGGAATTTTTTTAAAAATCCATTGAAATTCATACCCAAAGTCAAAAAAAGAACAGGGAAGCCCTACCTTTGTCACAGCAGGTGAAATAAAGGCTGTGATTTGACAGAATAGCATCTACACCTGCAAAGAACTGAAGTAAGCTCTTGTTTAATGAGAGAAGAGCCAAAAAACCCATATCCTGAGTACTTTGACCAGTTTTATAAAGAAAGATGGAACCTATAAAGGACTCAAAGAGCAGGTATAGAGGAGCTGCACCAGAACATATCAACTCTGAGATGAACAACACAAAGCATAAGGAAAGTAAGGAAAGAAAAGCTACAGCACAACACAACAAAAAAGCATTTACAGCCAGCTGTGCCACCACAGAGCTCGGCTGGCCACGTGGGGGTGAGCTCCCACAAAGGACTTCATCACCAGGCAAGATTAAAAATAGTTACATCAGATGAGAAGAAAATTTCAGGATAATTTTTGCTCTCAGGAAAGGTTTCTGTACATAGAAACATAGGTTTGTAGATTAATGTTCCAGATACCTTGTCTTTTTTCTTCCCCACACAGGTCCTCAATTGTTACAGAAATAAAAATGAATCTTACTTACATCTTGAAATGTTAAGTGCAGTGCTAAATCAAGAGGTGTAGTCCTTGTGGGGTTTTAGGACATATAAAAAGTAACATGTCTGAAAAGCAGTTACACATACCTTGATGATTTATTTTCATGTTACATATTGAAATGCAATGTTCTGTTATTCTCTTCCTTGTATTTTAAGTCCTCATAACATTTCTTGGTCACTCTAGATGATGACAGAGTTGAAAATGTTATGTTCTGTCTGCTTTTGGCAAATTTCCAGTCCAGAGTGAGTCCGTGGCTCACTGGTGCAATTAAAATTGCTTTCTAAAACTCAGGGTGCTTCTTCATAAATGACATTTAAAAAAAAAAAAGAAGAAACAGAAATAAATACACCCAATCTAAATGCTATATTGAAAAGATTATCTCCTATTGCTCAATAAAAATATGCCTTGAAGTGTCCCTCTGAAATAAAGTTCATGTGAGAAAAATAAAACTTGCAGTCTGTCATTGCTGCCAAACTCTGAATTCATACTGTTAACAGCAAAGAAAAAGAACCCAGTGATTATTATAGACCAATCACAGCCAAAGATAAACTCTATTTCCCTGCATGTATAAAAAGTAATGTCATTCTCTTTTTTTTTTTTTTTCATATATTTGTTTTCTGAAGATCCTCTGACTCCAAGAAACGTGATGGTGAAAGGTGGAGTTTAAAGCAGGTTTCTCTAATTTCTGAGTGTCTCACAACTTTTAGATCTATGGGTGGCCACAGGGCAACTCCTCATGGATTAATCTTGTCTAGGGAAAGAGTAGAGACAAAACAATTATATCAGCCAAGAGTAACTATGAGAATAACAGTTGAAAAAGCAAAACTGCACAGCTAAACAATACTTGGTGGGTATGGGCTGAGTTTAGCAAGGCAAGGCCAGAGAACTGTTTGATTATTCTCATGTTTAATAGACAGACAGGTAAGAGGAGAAGGTAATGAAGAAAATAAAAAGAAGAATACATTGCAAGCCTTTTGCTGATTAATAGAGAATGTCATTAAGATTGATGGGGTCACTGTGACGCTGTTATCAGCCGTGCTAAAGCACACGCACATCCTGGTATTTCCATAAAGCCTCTGAAATCACACGGAGGAAGGATGAGATTATGATGTGCCACAAAGGGCTGAACGGCTCCAAAAGGCCATCAAACTGTGAACTATCCCTGGAGCAGTGCAGCAGCAAGGAAGAATCAATTGCCATTACCCAACAAGGTGGATTCTCCAAACACTCCACGCTGAATTTCCGTCTCTGCCTGATAAGTGCATTATTAAAGTTTCTAAATCCTGACTTGCAGAAACTGTTCTGCTTTTCACTTGATGCATTCAGCTGTACTGAGGCTCACTATTGAGGGCTCTCTAAGACGTTTCCTTTCTGCCAGGAGCCTCGGAATGCAGTTATTGAAAAGCATACGGGAAATGTAGTGGGCAGGTGTTTGTCACTCTCAGCAAATCCTTGCTCTGTGGCAGCCGTGATTTGGAGATCACCTTTGAAAGCTTATCTCAGGGAGGGATAAGGCAGCATTCACATGGCTTCATCTCCAGCACAACACGGCCAGACACAAAGTACAGGAAGATGTGATTGACAGAGAGATGTTCCATTACCAGCTTTTCACTGGAGTCATTTCTACCCCTGCCCTCCCCCCCAGTATAAGCTCTTGTAAATTCATTTATTTTCACTCACTCCAAACAAGAAACTCCCAGTGTAATGATGGTTAAGTTCAGCTTTAAATACAAACGAGTACTAAAATCCTTCCTCCACTGAATGCATAAAAAGAGATGAAGCACATTATAACTTATCTGCCACATGGTATTTTGAAAGGATAAAGTGAAACAGCTTCTACAATTATTATTTAGAGCGTTATTAGCAAACTTATATTTAGCAAATTTGACTTTTCAGAATGGATTAACTCTTTTCCAGGAATACCATGCTATTAGCACAGAACTGTAAATACACAGCATGCTGTGTTATCTTGAAAGGAGGACAAATTAATATTTACTACAACCTACTAAATATTTTATTGAGTACAAAAGGTCCACCGACTTAAAACACTCCATTACAATCTCAGAAGAATCTCCACTTAACAGAAAATGTTCTGATGTCAAGCCACAGCCACCACCAGTTAAAATGTTACCATGACAACCAGCAGCAACTTGGGGTAGCGCAATGCATAACTCGGATCCAGTGCTTAGCTCTCTGCTCATCTACTGCAAAAAAATTATTTTTCACTAGCAGAAATCCTAGAAGCCCGAGGATATTTCTGTGCAAGCCCCTGGAGCTGGGGGTAATGCCTGAGAGAAATCAGAAATGACTCTGCACTGACCTGCTGCTCCAAAGCGTGCTGGTGGGCTTTGCAGGCACACCCAAAACCATCCACCCAAACTGGAGCTGGGATTTTGGAGTTCCCACAGGAACCCACTGTGGAACCTCTGACCAGCTCTAATTCACAGAATTATGCCTCAATATGCATGTTTCATTCATTCACTTTTATGCTTCCACCTGTGAAATCTGGATTCAGCCCCTGCTCTCAGCTCACATCTTGGCCCTCATGGTTTGTGTTGGTCTCTAAGCACAAGTGAATCTACTCAAGACTAACACAGTAATCTGTAATAGAGAAACTTGCTCAAGAATATTTTGCCTATGAAAAATCAAATCATGCTCAGCTTAGAGCGGCTCCTTCAGGGAAAAAAAAAAAAGAAAAAAAAAAGGTGCAATTATAAAGAATTATATCCTGTCCTTCTCATTCAAGGGGACACTGAGTAAAAACATGTAAATTGTATAATGAGTTACAGTCATTTCCAATTCCCTTTACTGTATTACAAACCCAAATGCATACCTTTTGGAAAATCATGGAAATAAAATTATAAATCTCAGTTGAGAAGTACTTTATTGTCCAGAAAGAGTTATTCAGACAATTTTTTCCCCCTGTTAAAGCATAGCAGTATATTATTTTTGTACAAATTTATTTTATAGACTTCTAATACATCATTTCAAGGGGAGGGTTGGGTAGATTCTTATAAAATAACTGATTTAGGGGATGCCTTCCAAATAATTCATGTGACTTCATCCTCATGATTACAGTTTTCAAGAAGGCAAGCAAGTAAGGTGAAAATCTTTAACCCTTTATGCAGCAACACCTGCAATACTGAAATAGCATCCCTTGCATGCTGCACCAATTTTTTCCCTATTCTCAAGATATGTCTCTTTTTTTTTACCAAACTGCTATTAGATTTCTTAAATGAAAGAACAGCAAAACTTTTAAATGCTCAATGAATTCTGAATTATTAAAGATGAAAGGGTACTTTGGTATATTTATTATCATGTTGCAGGAACTCATCATCACTGATGTCTGGATTAAGCTCTTATCTTTTTAAATGGCCTCTTCAGTGCTGAGGTAAACTCAAAGATGCATTGCTACAAGCCTCCAGAAATGAGTATTTTGGTGTTGTTTTGCTTGGTTGGTTGGGTTTTTAAACTACTTTTTAATGCTATTAAGTTTCATTTCACTGTGCAGAAAATCCCCTTTGAATACAACAATGAAAAGGTTGCATTTAAATGAAAGCTACATGTTCGTTTCCCCAAACATATGACTTCTTATTTAAATAATTTTATTTTAGAATTATTTTCTAGTCTCTGTAATCAAGTTATTCCTGCTGAAAGTGCAAGGACAAATAAGGATATTAAAACACACACTGACAAGGGGGAAAATTAACAAAATACTGCTGTTCATTTTACCAGAAAAAAATGGAAGACAATTCTTTAGCCAGTGGTCACCCCTGTAGCTCCATCAACTCAAATGCCATTCCATTTAATTATCCTTGTGAGCAAGACATGATACAAATTATTCAGTTCTTCAGTTCTGCCTCATGGCTACGTGACATATTTTGCTGACACTGTACATTGCCAATCTTCTACACTAAAAAGAAAAAAAATTAACAACAAAAGTTCAGGGATCACATAATCTAGGGAAAGGCACAGGATGGAATTCAGGGTGATTTATAAGAGTTTGTGTGGATGGTAGCTACACACCTAATTTTTAAATAAGACTCTTAGAAAGGCTCTAGCAAGCAGCTAATTCTCCTGATGCCTTTTCTGTGTTACCCCGCTGGTTCCTGAGCCTTGTACTTGCACGGGAGCTCATCATCTCTCTCACCCCTGGCCTTGTGCAGCACCCTCACCCATCTCCTGATGTGCCTGGGAAATCTGCTCCCACCACAGCTGGGACAGCCATGGGGGTGTTTGTGTGCAAGGCCATGAAATAAATAAATAGTGAAGAGTGCTCAGCTGAGGGAGGAGGTTTGATTTAAGCAGCCCGTTTCTGCCAGTCTGCACCGCACACTCAAATTCAGCGCGGTGATAATTCCTTTAACCCTTTCACCCACAGCCTGGACGGGGCATACAGTGGGTTTAAGTGCAGAAAGATGAAGAGAACAGGCAAGATGAGAGACTTGGCTTGTTCCTGAAGTCCTGGGAGATATCCTGCCTTGGTTCTAAGGGTTGTGACATCCTTGCCAGTGTCCCGTTATGAAACGTGGGCTCGGTGGCTGTTTGGGAGCGGGAGCTGCTCCTGGCCCTGCTGCCCATCTCCCTGCCAGCAGAACAGCATCTCCTCAGGAGGAGGAGGAGGAGGAGGAGCAGCTCTGCCTCCTGGCTCTGCCACCCCCAGGGGCACAGCAGGGCCTGCCAGCACTGCCCTGGGCTCAGGACAAACACTTGCCACGTTACACCGTAAGAAATAAACATGCACCAGTCTTGGGGCTCCCTCACTGTTTTATTCTATTTTATTTTTTACTAGTATTGTTGCAACCCATCTGATTTCCCTCTCATTAACCAGCTGGACATGAGCACAACAACAAATGGTGTATTTAGGAGGACAAATACCTCAAAATGTAATTTTAAAACTACATTCCTCAAAGACATTCTAAGACAAGGTCTTCTACTTACGTTTTCCAGTTTGGTGAAAGGACTTGGATAAAAAGCTATCAGCCTTATTTTGAGAAAAAGAAAAAAAAATAATTTTAAAAAGTCTGGAAAAATTCAATACCATGTTTCCAAACTTATTTTTTAAAGAATGAAAACTAGAGAAAAAAAAAATTATTCCTCCCTGAGTTAAGGTGAAACGTCTCTTATTTGCATCCTAATTTTGTCCCACAGTAACAAGTACAATGCTGGAATTATCTTTTAGCAGATACAGTAGGAAAAACAACAATCTCCAGAGAAAAGTCCCCTGAGATTTTATAAATTTCAGATTTTCATTAGGTTTCTCTCAGCTGCTTTTACATCCACCAAGATTCTGAGGTGGGAAGCACAAAGTGACCACAAAGACAGCAGAGTTTCTCTGTGTGATGCTCCATAAAGTTTCTTTCACGGTGAAAAGAGCCAGGATTGCAGAAACAAGGGCTGCCTTTTTTCCCCACTGCTAACAACATATTTTTTATGGTGGGTAAAGCATTTAAATAGTTAGAAGGCTGTAAGAATCCACCTCCTTGGCAGCTACAAATTCTTTCTGATGAGAAAGATGAGGCATCAGAAAGTCTGCCTGGTAAATCATGCAGAGTTTCCAAATAAGCTCTCCCCTCCCATGGATTTTTTTCTGCAGGAGATGATGATCAGGCCATATGTTACTATGACAGATTTGGTATTTCATAACTGAAACCCATATAGCTCCTACTTTAATATTTCCTCAAAACAGGGCAATTTTTAATAAAACCCAAAATCTACTTTATTGTCTACACCCTACAAAAATCATCACTGAGGCACTGTCCCCAAAAGCAGCCCTATATTCAATTACTTTTGTAAATACATCCCCTTTTATTATTTTTAGGTTTTAAAAGACAACTAAATATTGCATTTAATAGTAAGCATGTGCCCTACTGAAGGGAACACAAACTATAATGATATGCCTAGCTTAAAAGCAAATCTAATCTACTTGCTTATTAAATTTAAATGTGTTTAAGGCTGATATGGTTTGAAAATGATATGTAAAATAACAGCTTCCATGGCTATAAATGTCAAGTCTAAAAATTATATGCAATATAACATACAAAATAAATGCTGCTTCATCTTTACATTTCAGTGTGATCAATTCATTAAATGAGGTATTACAAGCTATGAGAAAATTTTACAACTCCTGAGACATAATTCGTCACAGTGTATTACAATGCAGCAAGGAAATACTTTAGAGGTTTTGTCATCAATGGATTAAAATTCTTATTAGAAAGAAGGTGGGGGAAAGTAGTTTTCTGATGTACCATGACCAAAATTACTCATCACAGCATATATTAAACACCTACCTGATCCTTTTTCATGAGACAGTCTCTGTATTAAATGTTTTTTTGTTGGTTTTTTTTTTTTTTTTTCCCCTTGGAAAATAAAGCAAGGAAAAGATAGATGATATATTTTTTAGGGCCAAGGTGTAAGAAGGACACAAAGAACACAGAGCTTCCCTTTTGGTTTGCAACACCAAACCCAAATATTCTCTGTGGGTTTGTTTGGCTCTTTTTTGCCTCTTCCTTTTTAACTGTGAAAGAGGGATGGTCTTTCCCACCTGTCTTCCAGAAATAACAGCCACAGATTTTCAGCCACTGGTTAGAGAGGAGCCAAGAGCCATGATGCCCAGAAACACAGTGGCTGCATTCCCCCAAATGCCCACAAAATCCCTCTGAATGTTTTATCTCCACAGCCAACTCCACCACTGAAAAAGCCACACAACCTCGAGAGTTCTGACTCTGCACAGCTCCCTGTTCCAGAAAATATCCCAAAACCCGGCTGCAGCTTGGGGAAACTGCTCATCTGAGCCCTCTCAGCAAGCAGAGACACACAGACCCCCCAGGATGTGACTCAGAGCACCTGAATGAAGGCCTTACACTGAATTTTCTCCTGGGGACACATCTCTGTCTCTGCACAGGGAGTGACAGTGCTCTGCTCTGTGAACACGAGCTCGTGTCCCCAGCCTTCCCTTCCCAACACCTCTGTTTCCAAAGCAGAGACCACTAACGCTTGCTTTGGCTGCCACACTGTTAACCATGAGCCATTCAAACTTATTTTCTTCCTCTGGTGAAGTTTGAGGAAGTTATAAAATGGTCTTAGCGATTGCTAGAAAAAAATTTATTTTCACTGAGGTGAATGCCTGCTACAGGTAAATAAAAATATGCTGTGCATTGATGGGTCTTAATTATTGCCCCCCTAAGGATTTGTACACAACTGTTCAAAAGCCTTGACTGCTAAATAGTGGTTTTAACACCTAAAATTTATTCAGACTTTGTTATTTATAATTAAATCCTGTTTCAAAATCCAACCTGATTAAGAACATTCAGGCTTAGGTCCTTTCAGTGAGGCAACGAGACAACATCAATTTTCTCACACAAACATTTACAACAGCTAAAAGGATAAATGTTACTTCTTTTGCTATTTCTCTCTAAAATAAGAATAATATTCATAGTTTTGACCAAAATAATCTTATAATAATTATTTATTAATAATTATAAATATTATAAAATTATATAAATATTTATAATTATTTATAATTTTTAAATACCGTTACTATTTCCAAGATGCATGCCTGCCTCTTGCCTCATCACTTTCCCAACCTGCCGAATATTTAACACATTTGTCTTTCCCTGACATGAGATTTGCTATTATCATGTGACAGAAAAACACACATCACCCCAGATGTTCTCAAGGTGCAACAGAATCTGGTAATGCTTTTGCAGGCCAGTATCCAGCCATGAATTTGTGCTCCCACAAACCCATCCATATTACCAGGGGAATTATTAGGTGGCTGTATCTTTCCAGGCACTCAGAGCAAGATAACCCTAATCTAGTCTTATCACTTGCACACAAAAGCATTGGATCCAATAGGCTTCCATGTAATCCATCTCTGTCAACCGCATTAAGGAAATTACCTGTCAGAAATATCATGGCCAAGATCCTGTGATTAAATGCAAACTTAGAAAATGCTCAAGGGTATAGTAAAAAAAGCTGCATAAAATTGCTTTCAGTTTAGTTTTCCTTATGTTAACGTTGTGTCCACAAGCATTTGAACAACATAAAGAATCAAGTAATTTATCAACCACGCATTGCATCGCCAAAGGAAACAAAATATATTTTCAAGTTTGTCATAATTCTGTGAAGTTGACTTTCATTATTGAGACGGTAAAACTTTAAAAAAAACTTAAAAGATCTCTGAAGAACCACGAAGCACATCAGGGTTTTTTTTGTTTGTTTGTTTTTTGTTCTTCAGGGAGGTAAATTGTTATTGCTGATGAAGTACAGAAATGTTTAAACCCTCAGATTCACAATTTGAGTACTATTTTTTTTTTTTTTTTTTGTTCAAAGCTTTTGTCTGTGCAAACTTTACCATTTAAGGATTACTGGTTACAAGTTTGTATGGCTGGCAGCAGAGTCCTACACCTCAGGTCACTCAGGACCAAGCCACAATCAAAAATCTCCATCAACAACTTTGGTCTTTTCCCTAGGCATCTTTCTATAAAGAGGACAGAGCCATCACACATATGTATATAATGCACTATTAACTGTGAATATCCTGGCTCTGTGTCAAAGAAGGGAACACAAAGGAAGAAAAAAAAATGCAACTTGACCCACAATTCTACAGCTAAACAGTTTTGAAGTGTTCATTGAAGAATCCTCTATTCTAAAATATCCAGTGTACTCTAAAGAAATCAAAGGAGGTGGAAAAATTACAGTATGCCTATCTGGCAATGGTGATGAGTATCCCCAGCAGATGAGAGGTGCTGACACACTGGGGAGAGTCTAACAAAGGGCCATTAAGATGATTGAGGGACTTGGTGCGTGTCTCCAGTGAGGGAAGGCTCAGAGACCTGCACTGCTTCAGCCTCAGCAAGAGCAGCACTGGGGGATGGCAGTGGACACAAACGCTTGAGAAGGCTGAGCCAGGGTGTTCCCAGGGGTGCCAGGACAGGAGCAGGGGCAGTGAGCACCCACTGACAGCCAGGAGGTCCCCTCAGAAGCCCTGGAACTGCTCCTCTGGGGGGGTGATGAGCCCTGGCACTCAGCTGGGGCTGTTCCAGGTGGGATGTCTCCACCTTGGACACACCCAAAAGCCACCTGGCACAGTCCTGGGCAGCCAGCCCTGGGTGGCCCTGCCCAGCAGTGGGGTGGCAGCACAGCAGATGCAGAGGTCCCTTCTAACCACAACCACTTTCTGATTCCATTTCCCCTTTATATCCTGCTTATCCGAGCCCCTCTGAAGGGCAGCCCTGTCTTGCACTACTCATGGTGCCTCCTCACTCCCTCTCCACACTGTTATTAAAGAATTGCTTCTGAGTCAAGCCCTGGGCCACGTGGAACCTATGGGACCACCACAAGAACTCTGAATCCCCCATCCCAGCCCTGTAAATCCAGCAGCCAGCTGATTTATCATCCATGTATCCATTCCAATTTGCACCAATATGGCCGTAGGAATAATAGGGTAGAATGGGTTAAAAACCTTGATAAAATGAGAGTTGAACATCCACTACTCTTCCCTTCTCTTCACAAGACCAGATGTTTATTCCTCAGGGCAGCATCGCCTGGGCTATGGTTGATCACAAAATAAAAAATTTCACACCTTTAACCCAGTGAGAATGTTTGCCTTGTACCTATTTAACTTCCCTGGAATTCTAACTCCATTCAGCTGGATGGAAGTTTCCAAGCACAAAGCCCTACAAAGCAGCAAAACTAAAGAGGACAAGCAAACAGGGAGCAAAAGGAGAAAATACTCAAATACTCAAAAATCTTTTCTTGTAAACCTGGAAATGCACTTCCTCCATGACAAGAAATTTCACTAAAAAAATCCTTGGTTCTGTCCTGCCACAAGTGATTCATCTAAATCCAGCCAGGTGTGGTTGAGAAGACAGCAGTGAGCAGTAGGTTAGAGTTTGTTCTTTATGATTCCTACACTGCACCAAATATGTGGTGAGTATTTACAGTAAAGATGAAGATTTCTTTTGGTATGGTGGTTGCACACCTATACAGCTGAATTTTGAAAGTACACAGTAAAAGAATTCATACATAGGAAGCTTAATTCAAGAAATGGAAATTTACTGGAATATGGAAAGAGAGAGTAGTGACAGAGCAGAAGTCTAAGAAAACTAGCATTGACCTGCTGATTTATAATAGAGCTATCATCTGACTGAGGTGAAAAACTGAAATTCTGCAAATGCAATGGGGGGTGTATTCTGTCAACTGTTTTCACTTGAGGCATCATAAGGTACTGGACCTACAAGATGCAGGCTGGAGGTAAAATTTACATCATTTCAGTGTGAAGTACCATGGCTGCAGAGATTCCCTTCCATGACAGGAGAGAGAATAAATGAGACATACAAAATGCATGTCCCTTTTCTCACCTTTGCCCAAGGTCAGCCTGGTGTTGCCCTGAAGTTCTCCAACCAGCAGAGAGTTGCAGTTCTAAAGACAGGCAGACACTGGGAAAAGCCAGTCTGGGAGCAGAATGCTGCAGGATGTCCCATCCTCAGAGAGGACAGGACTAAAAAGCCATCTAAAGGCCTTCAACTTCTGAGCAGCAAAGGAAAGAAAGAAAATAATGCATTTTCTTGGCCACAAGACCTACTGTGGAATTCAAAGTTACATTTAATCTCAGTTAAAAGAACTAGTAACAGGACTCAAAGAGTGAATAGGGTTTGGACAATCTCATTTGCATTTATACAGTGGTGATTGAAGTAATGGAGCTGATTAAGTCAGGGAATCATTGTTGTCACACAAAATTTACAGCTCAGAATCCATCAGCAGAAGCCAAAATCACACAGAAAATTATTTTGAACCTTGCACATTAATTATGAAGAAAGAAACCGTTGTAAAAAAAAAATAAAAAATAAAAGTGGACCTATGCTCCATGTGGCACTTTTATTAGTTACTTTATCACCCCCCATATGTGCTGCCCAGGAAAACTATAATAGGCCACCACTAATAGCTACACGAGAAGACTATGAATTATTATTGATGTTCTTATTAACCATGCTAGTAAACTCAACATAACTAGGTCATGATCATAGAGAAGCTCTGTATTCAAAAAGGATACTGTACAGGATGAAGAAACACAAATAAAGCTCTTTTTTTAAAGCAGGAACAAAGTACAGTAAGAACAGCTGCAAATTCAGCCTCAAAAGCACATATTGACTAATGGAGATGATACCCAAAGCGAGCTGGATAACAATTGTTTCCTAGCAGGCCAGTGCGTAAAGCAGGATCCTTTCTTGGAACAACTCTCAGATTAATAGATTCAATATTGTTTCCTCTTTATTGGAGAGTGAATTCCATTAAACACCCTGCACTACTTCAGTAGCAGAAGATATATTTGCAAATGAATGCAAAGACTCTGGATGAGGAACAAAACACGTTCTGGTCTACCACCACCTATGAGCGCAACTTTCTTTTAATTATCATATTTATTTCCTCTGCACCCTGTTTGCTGTCGTGGACTGGAGCTGGTGTTCTGGAATGATCTCAGCAGCAGTGGGATGTGTGAAGCCTCACAATGCACAGAGCACACCAGGCAGGCTGTGCTCCATGGACCTTCAGAGAGCAGGGTCCCACAAAGAGATTAATGACCCAGTGCAGTGACAGGGACAATTGCCACCACCCATCAGCATCACCACCTGTTACCAGCCACTTCACAGAAAGAAAAACCTGTTAGAATCTGAGTGACTTAACAAATGTAATAAAATCAAAGAGCTGAGCAGCAGAGGTACAAATTCCAGGAGCTCCTGATTCCCAGCTGTGCACACTCAGTCCTCCTGAGGCAGCATTGCCTCTCTGTGCCTTCTGCATTACTGCATCAGAGGGGCTGGGAAAGATGGGAGCTGGGCAGGGAAAAGGGAAAAGGAAGGGGAAGAGAAGGGGAAGAGAAGGGGAAGAGAAGGGGAAGAGAAGGGGAAGAGAAGGGGAAGAAAAGGGGAAGAAAAGGGGAAGAAAAGGGGAAGAGAAGGGGAAGAAAAGGGGAAGAAAAGGGAAAAGGAAGGGGAAGAAAAGGGGAAGAAAAGCGGAAGAAAAGGGGAAGAAAAGGGGAAGAAAAGGGAAAAGGAAGGGGAAGAAAAGGGGAAGAAAAGGGGAAGAAAAGGGGAAGAGAAGGGGAAGAGAAGGGGAAGAAAAGGGGAAGAAAAGGGGAAGAAAAGGGGAAGAAAAGGGGAAGAGAAGGGGAAGAAAAGGGGAAGAGAGGGGAAGAAAAGGGGAAGAAAAGGGGAAGAAAAGGGGGGAAAAAGGGTAAGAAAAGGGGGGAAAAAGGGGAAAAAAGGGGAAAAAAAGGGGAAAGGGAAAAGGAAGCCAGAATATGTTTTTTGATTAATCTTCTACCAATATAATAAAACCAGAGTTCTCTTTAGGCTATGTGAAAAAGCTGAACCTGAAGGGAGTAATGATGTGGTGTTTTTCCTGGATCAGAGTGTAATAAGAGAAAAGCTTCATGGGAGACATATCTTCTTCTCCTGATATTCAAAACTGCCAGTGACCCACTACTGTGTATTTAATAGCTACATACTTGTATTTAAGGCCATTGAGTCAATGATACCTAAGTTAAAAACATGTTCTTGCTCTGTTCTCACACCACACTCTCCATCCTAGCATCCAAGAACAGAGCATTAAAGAGTAATGACAAACATCTGTCATGCCTGTTTTCCTATCCACTCTTCACCTTTGTCCTCAGTAAAAATTGAGTGTATAAAGCAGGCAAAGTTGGGAAGGCAGAGCAGAGAACCTGAGGGAAATATGCTATCAGCAGAATCCTTCTGTAGACCTTGCATTGTGTAATACACATGAAAAATAATTGTATCACAGAACTGTTAAATAACCATATTGGATTTGCAAAACAAGATGCATTTTCCCAGCTCACTGAGAGCCTGTAGCATTTTGGAAATTAGCATACATCTGCTCCGAGGTATTCTGCATAAAATATTACAAAATGCATTTGATATAAACAGATAATTCCTTTTAGTAAGGTATAAAGTTAAAATGGACTGCACTTTACATGATTCAGTGAGCAAACTGGCATTCAGAGCTTAAGGAATAACTAAGCAGCACTTTCTTAGTCAATTCTGCCACCTAGCTCATCTTGGGAAAGCTCAGCCTGCTATACTGAACTCCTGAAAAGCAATTTTCATCCTGTTTAGAACTGAAATTCACAAATAACTCACCCAGCACACCTAAATCACTTCATTAAACACAGGTAACGTGGCATATTAAAAAGAAGAGTCATTTATGCCAGAGGTACTAAAACAAAGTTTCTGTGCATAGAAAATCTGTCACTTATAAATGGACTTTAATTCTGATTGATTCAACATACACCAAACCATTTTGCTTCATTTAATCCCTTAACCACAGTTAATGTTCTAAAATATTCCAAGGGATTTTAATTTTCAAACTATGGAAGAAAACATCCTTTATCCACTCTAAATCAAAATATGTAATACTGGTCCTTGGATGCTAATATTCTCATTTCAAACTGTCCTTTTCTTGCCTATGCCTTTTAGAAGAACAACATTTGTGCTGGGACAAGCTTTCAAATGTAAATGTAACCCAGCACGGCATTCCATGAGCAAGCTTTGTCATATATAAACTCTTTTTAAAAAGCACATGCAAAGTATACCATAGGAAACTTGTGATGGCTTAAACAACTGCACAGTTTTAATGTAGTTAAAAAAAACAAAACAAAAATAACTCCCAAAAACCAAGCTGAAAAGATGAGTTTGATTTTAGGTTCTCTGAGCAATTACGCTGTAAAAGAAGGTGAACAAGCATAGCTCAGGAGCAGAAAGCTGCCTGCAGAAAGAGACAAATTGTTGTTTTATGGGGTTTTTCAAGTAGTGAATTCTGACACACAAACAACACAAACCCATGTGTGGCAGGGGTGCCTGAATTCCTCCAAACCCGGTGGTATTTTAGTCTGGAGATTATCACATCACTGCTGAGGAAAGGTTTGTGGTGAGATCTCAGCAGGGCTGCCCTGGCACCCTCTGTGCTCTTGGATTTTTGAGTTTTTCCATTCCTGTGTGAAGGACCTGACACAGGGCACTGGTTCTCTGCTGTCTTTATCTGGCTGCACTTACACGTTGTGCATTAACATCACAAACAGATAAACAGCTCTCATTATCACTGATGCTTTTGCATTTGTGCTGCAGCCTCTGCAGCAGGCCTTTAATTGCTGCCAGTAATCTTAATTTATTTACTGGAAAGCACTAACCCTCTCACAGAGTAGATGTTTCCTTTAACATGCAGGTTGAATTTGGGAGTATTTTCAAGTTATCTTTCCAAGGAATTACAAAGGGATGGATTCCTGATAAGGGAAAAGGATAAAGAAATATCAAAAAAAAAAAAGTGTAGAGAAATACCAAAATTCCCCAGTAATATGTTTTTATCTTTGAGTTCTAAAATACTTCTCAAACACAAAAGAATCTCTCTACTCAAAATGATAAGAGATCTAAAAATAAGATATAAGCCTTACAGAACAACTGAAAACATACCCCCTGATCTGATCCCAGACTTAGACTTTTCCAAAGCACAGTATTAACTCCAAAGATATGGCAAAAAATACCCATATTAACAAGGATCACTGACATCCATGTGTAAAAATAATGCTCCCGATATTCTGAAATAAAGAATAGCAAGAGTAAACAGAGTAAATACACATATAATAATTAAGATATTGTTCCCATCATCTCATTTTCCAATTTTTACCATTCAGCTTCAAGAATTAATAAAGAGAACAGGTATTACACGGAGGCAAAACTCCATGGAAGCTCCTTGGAGAATAGCAGAAACACAAAGTTTGACACATGAAGGTGAGGTAGAAGTCAGGATTTCCAGAAAACATTTTCTCCCTCATTAAAGAAGTAATGCCCTTCTCCTTTCTCCGTTCCCTTCACTCCCAGTGCTCGTTCCAGAGGGGATTTTGGGGACAGGATGCAGTGCCCAGCCACAGCTTTTTGTGTGTGCAGACATTCCACACCATTTCCATTCTTTCAGCAGAGAGATTCAATGAAAACTGTAACACTTCCTACTTCTTGTTTTCTACATGCATTTCCCTGCATCCCCCCTGTAACATTTGCTGTCCTCCTGCTATATTTTCTGTTCTTAAATCTGACATGTCCTTTCTCACTTTACTTTTATTCCTTCCTTGCTTTCTTTCTCATCCTGTCTATCCCTTCCCCTCCCCTTTCCATGTGCCATATTACAGCTCTCCTTTACTCTACACCTTTCTCTACTCATTCAATCTCTTCTTTATTCACCTGTCAGCCAGAGATGGATTATTTTAAATGCTCCCTCAACCTCTGCTGCTTTCCAGACAGCCTGACAAGAAATCTGGAGCCTTAGATCTAAACCAGCTTCAGAGCTTTCTGAATGTGCTGCTGATAGGGATGGAACAGGGAGAGTGTTGGAAACATGTGACAGTCCTGTTGTTGTCACAGATCCTTAACAAATGGACAGAGGAGGTTTTACACTTCCTTAAGGTTCAAACCCCCTTGTACACAGCTTCTGTATTCTCAGCTCGTTGATTTGGTTTATTTTGGAATCAATCAAGACACTCTTTATGGAACAGTTAAAAAAAAAACAACAAAACCCAAACAAAACAACAAACAAACACCAAAACAAAACAAACCCAAAACAAAAAAACAAACAGAAAAAACCCCCACAAAAACCAAAAACCTTTCTTTGTTTTCAGAAAATAAAAACCTCATTATTTTTTTTGATTTATGCTGGCTTTGTTTGGCCAGCAAGGGAGAGGTGTGTGGTTTTATTTTAGAAACTCAAAGTATCTCTGCTCAGAGGAACATCCCCATTTTGTTAAAGGGATAAACTGCAACAAGCAGCAGCAGAACCATTGGTGCAAACATATTTTTCTACGGTCAAATGTTCGAGTTGCTGCTGACTGCTCTGTTGCTCAGCTTGCACAGCACACTTGTTCCTCTCCAATAACAGTAAAAATAACAAAACAGAACATCTGGCAGGGAACAGAGCAGAACAGTTCAGTGGGAAGGAACCTACAATCATCATCTACTTGAACTGCCTGACTACTTCAGGGCTGACTAAAAGTTAAAAAATCTTACAAGGGCATTATCTTAAATCCAGGATGTAGCAGAATCCATTTTGACACTGGTTCTTAGCAACTTCTGAACTAATTTCTCTAGTCCAAACATTACCCAAAAACATTCTAAAAGAAAAAAATGAAGGTTTAATTCTATTTTAAAGGAATTTAATGTAGACACAGCCAAGGTTCCAAAACAAATCAGAGTATAAAAGGGTAAAAAAACCTCACAACATCACTACTGAAACATAAGAAATTCCAATAATAAAGCTTTTTGTACCTTAATATTGGCATTTCATTTTTGGAAAACATTAATGAATTCCACAATATCAAAACTTCAGTCAAAAGCAAAAAATTGCAATTTGAACACACAAACTGGGTTTCTCTCCCAAATATTTTGCAAATCATTCCCCAGATTCTATTTCTGCAAGTACACAGAGAAGATATTACTGTTATTATTATTGTTTCAAAAATGTCCAGCACTAATAACTTGACTGAGCTTTTTGTACACAAAATAAATGATTTACAGTCACTAAAATGATCCAACACCAATGCATCAGATAAAGATACAGAGTAGCAACATAAGAAAACACCTGCAAGGGATGATAAATCTGGGTGCTCACACACCTATGTCTAAATTTTTTCACACATTCCCTGCCTACCCAGCAAGTGTAAGAAATGAAGCACAAAGCATTTCCCCCTATTTTTTAAAAAAAGCTTAGCACACATTTTGCGTGTGTTTACCTAAGAATTGAGCATAATCTATACAATTTAGACTAAAACCTACTATCCTTCATCATGAAAGAATGAGATCACACTGTCTGGCCATATAAACATAAGCTCAGCTTTCACGTGGCCTCTGAAGGCAAACAGGGTTTTCCCAGATAAAGCAGCAAATATCTCAGATATCCTTTTTCTACACACATGTACACCACCCTCTCTGCTTCTCATTAGATTTTTACCTTCAGCCAAGCAAATGCATATCTGTAATAACCCAAGCCTTCCAATCAAACCTAGAGTGCTCTTTTGGCAGTGCTGAGCTCTCTGGTGGGCAGAGCACTGCAGTTTAAGATACACACACACAGGTTCTAGCAAATGTCAGTGCCACTGGGAGAGCCTGTCTGCCTGCTGGAGCAAGGAAGCCTTTACAAGTTCAGCCCCCAAATCCAAACAAACTCAGCTCTGGAAACCGTGGGACCTATTAACCTACTTAAAAAGTCATCTCCTTTCTTCCCAGGCAATAGGTACATCACAAAACAGCAGCGTGGCTTTGGTATTGGGAAACCAAGACAACGATCTATCGACTCATATTGGCAGCAGTTAAACATCAACACTGCTCATTCCTCTGCTGCTTCCAGCTGTGCTCAGGGAACAACGCTGTCAACAGCTTATGGCTTATTCCAAGCCTTCATAAAATAAAATTTATACATAATTCCAGGAAAAAACCCAAAACAGTTTATATGTTTTACTTTTTAAAGCTGTTTTATCACACAGAATAATGGCAGCATCTGTTTGAGAAAAAGGACATTAAAAAATGTACAAGTCCTTGGGTGCTGTAGGACACTGGCTCTGGGAGGAACAGGAAATTGCAGAGCCTTTTGAGCACAGTACTGTCAAGTATTATATAAGAAGTGATACAGTCTTATAACAATTTCTGTGTATGCAAGAGAACCCCAAATCTGCAGGGCAGGGTTACTGCAGGTACCAAACCTAAGGGACATTTTCCAACATCCCATCATTGTCCATCACCAGCCAAAACAGCTCAGCCAAGTTTGGACCTGGCCACCAGGAAATATTCAAACAGATGCTTGAGACTGACCAAATCCTTACAATTGCTTTGGAGAGGAAAAAAAAACATTATAGGAAATTTCAGAATAGAAACCAAAGGGAATTAAAAACAAACAAACAAACAAACAAACTTTTGGGTAATCTTAAGGCATTGTTTTATTTCATTGTTTGCCTGCCAAACCCTGAGAGAACTGGGATTTTACTTCTTATTTTTTTAAGAAAATCCTTTGAATTCCTAAGCCTATAGACACTAACTAAAAGAAAAATTAATGTGTATCATTATGTGCAACACTAAATAAGCATCATTATTCAACATGCAGATAATAAAAATCCAGCTTTGTCAATGTTTTTCATGAAATAATTTAGACATCTCTATTAAGTTATACAATTCATTAATATCAAATTTTGAGTTCATGTAGTTGCTCTATAAGTGAAAACATGACATAAAACATGAGTCACTGTTATGTCACTTTCAGCCACAGAGAGTGAAAGAAAGGTGTTGTTCCCTACTTAAATTTCATGAAAGCTTTGAAAATAGAAAGTCCCTGTGAACAGTGTTGACTTGAATAATGGGATAGAAAAAAGATAGAAAAAAGTCTAACCCTAACAGGAAATATAGCCTATTGTGCTGAAATGCTGATGAATTTCACTTAAAGTATAGATTAAATTTCATTTCTTCCAGTGGTGTTTCACTGAGACCAAGGTGTTGGGGGAACTTCTAGATGAGTCTTCCTTTCAGAGAACATAAATATATTCTCTGTGCTTAAAATACATGTATTAAAAGAACAAAAAGAGGATTTAAAGTTTAATACAGTATAGGGCAAAGGGTTTATCCCCACAGCATTTTCTTCCAGGTAAGGAAGGTGTTTCTAAAGAGACACATCCTTAATGGAGAAGCATAAATAGTAAATTTGTGTTCTTGCTCCCGACCAGGTGTATGACATTGATGGCAAGATGTGGAATTCTTTTGATCCAGTTTCCATCAGCTGTCACCTGATCTCAGTCTGGCACAGGTGCTGCAGCTCCCTGCTTTTGGGCTCATTCACATTCAGCTCTTTACCACCCCTAACAAAAATGCAGTGTACGAGTACTCTGAATCCAGCATTTTTTGCATAAAACTCCTTTTGATTCCGTAGCAGCACCACATTATCACGCTGTGCATGGCAAACAACCTTCTATTTACCCTAAATTCATTTTCAAATTGAAATGGTATCTTGTACTACACATGTTTCCAGTGATTGAGTTTGTCCTAGGAATGTATTTAATGACTAAGCATATGGTCCTGCTTCCCCTTCCCCGAGCCCCCAGAGCTGCCTGTCACACTGCACACATGCATGAGGAAAAGCTTTGCAGTGGGTGAGACTCCCGAAAAGATGATCAGATGAGTTTCCTTTCATTAACCCAGATGAGTTTCCTTTCATTAACCTGCACTGATGAGGATAATACTGCCCATGTCATTTTGGTTATATGCTCTTAATGACACCGGAGCCTCTGAATATTCAGTGAATAATCAGCTATAATAATACTGAATGCAAGGACGTGGTTTGAATTCCTCTGGTTGCAGCCAGGTCTAAACAAGCTGTGTCATTGCATGACCTAATGCACACACAGTTTGCCAGAATGATACTTTCTGCAGTTAAAGCAGAAGCACAGTTTGCATTTTTGAACTATGAACACACACTGAGATTTCTCTGCTGACTAAAAGGCCAAGATATTTTGACTTGAACAAAAGCTACCTGTAGTATTAAACATTTTAATATGCATTTTATTTCTGGGGACTGGTGACTTTCACTGGAAAGCTTTTGTGTTGTTCTTCCTCCTGTGCAGCCTTGAGCTAGAGACCACACTCAGCATTCTCAGAAATCATTCTGAAATAAAGACCCCACATATGTTTAGAAATCCGTACCACCTAGTGTGTATATATATATATTTATTTCAGTGTGCATATTTTTCTTGTGAAACAAACTGCTTGCTGTTCTAATTATTTTCCCACAATAGTGGCTCTTTTATATATTTATTAGCACTCTCCAGCACAGCTGGAATAAACACTTAATGCATTTCAGAACCATGAATTTGATCCTTGAATCTATTCCTAATTCATCACTAGTGGGTCAGATATTGTGGTGTGTCTTAAAATGACCCAGTGTGAGATGTAAAAGCTGTGCATATCAGCAGTGCAAGATTTGATTCCTTTATTCTTCTACTTTATCCTTTTTTTGTTGCTGTTTTTCAGAGATTTTTTTATTTAATGCTATTCTCCATGGCTTCATTGGTGTTTGGGGAAATCACCACCAGAGAGTGCCAAGACAGAATCTGCTAGATTAGAGGAGATGAGGCAGCATTGCTCACCACAAATTCAGTGACTCAGTGCTCAAGGTTAATGACTCCTCTTTTGGGACCAAATCAGTTTCTCTCCCTCTTTGCCCTTAAGTTTCTGGAAGGCAGATTGTTTCAAACTGATTAAGGAGGGTGATGCAGCAGGATGTGGAATCTGTGTTAGATGGCTTGTGCTTTTAATGTTCGACATAAAGCTGCACTTCTGCTTTGCACAAACCTTTCCAGACCAGCATCAGAGCATTGATGATCCTAAAAGATACCCCAGTGTTTCCCTTTTGGATGTGAACTCTCTGTGTATAGCAAGGTGTGCCAGAAATAGGCAGCAATTCCCTGAGCTCGAGTTTCTTCATCTGGTCTGTCTGCAAGTCAAATGTGATAAACGCTCTTCAGTCATGCACTGCCAAACACGGGGACATAGCACACGAGCAATTGTACTGTGTTCCATCAAATCAAAATTCCTTCTCCAGATTTGGCTAAAGCTTGGAAAGTTTGGAGAACAAAAAATAAAGCAACAATAAAATGGGACTTTCCTGCGATGCTTTTACCTGCACTGAACTGTTTCAATCACATCTGCTTAAATAATGTGTCATGAACTTGTACTCCATGTTTATCAGATGGATTTTGAACCATGCTACTAGAAACAACTATTTGAAAATACTGACCCTGCTTTCTCCTGGACATTTGATAGTGAGAGAAATATTAATGGATAAATTACCCAGTGATACTTAAGAAAGTAACATCAGACCTTTATAATTTGGACTTTTAAAAGACACCTGCATCCTAATTACCATACTCTCTCTGGGTTATCTGTTCATTCAAATAAAACTTGAATTATTTTAATTAAAAATTTTATTTCCTGTTTGTTTGTTTTTTTCTCTAAATTGCATAGGAAATCATCCTTAGAGAAAGATGTTAGAGAGGGAATGCCACATTTTCCAGTCTGCTTAGCACAGGCTTCTGACAGGCCACAGCATATAAGTGAGTTCTTACCACTTCACCTGTGGAGTCAGTCAGTCAGAGTTTGTAGCTATTTTCAGCTGCTTTTTGTTTGGATATGAAGGTGTAAATCTACCAGCAGCAAGGTATCATATGCAGTGTGTTTTGCCAGCAACAAAAGAAACAAAAACCACCTTTCATTCATAATTTATCACTGAACCAATACTAATCCTTCAAAATTTAGGAGCACGTGGATGGGTCACAGCTCACAAAAAAGGAAGTAAACGTGGGATTTACTTAAATTCTGTATGTCAGATGCTTAACATTGCATTTATCTCACTTTGAGTTATACTGCCTTTGCAGTCCTGCTGCAGAAAGTGTTTCAGGTCTGTAGGGGTCTGTCTGCATAGAGGGAATCAGAGTCACTGCACACCTGAAAATTTAAGTGCATCCTTAATTGTAATTGTGGGCAGCAAATATGGGTTTCAGGACTTACCTGGAGAACTGGTGTTCCAAAGCAAGAGTGTTGTACTGATAAACAACTAAATAAGGCAATAAATGAAGGTAAACCCAGAGAAACTGTGAAAGACACAGATAAATTCCCTGCACTCACCTGGATTAACTGCTCGAGAATGCTCTGTCACTTGGGTAGGTGCCAACACAAAATCCACAAAAAGACTTCCCCATCCAGATCAAACATGAATTTGAGCCAAACACAGCTCCTTTTTTCAGTATATTCTAAACCTCAGCAATAAATAGTCCTAGTACCAAACTTATCCCACAAGTCCCTTACGTTTTCCCTGGAATCCATTAGAAACAGCTCTGCAGGGGCTGGGCTGGGCAGGATTTACAGCTGAGCTGAGGATCCTCTCCAGGATGTTCCCTCCACAGTGCAGCAGGACAGGGCAGTGGCTGAGGAAACCCTGAATTGTTAAGGGTTTGACAACCTGTCATTCAGCTGAATATTCCAGTCTTGTGCTTATTTTTAACCCCACAAATAAGGTTACCAATGTCCAGCAGCCTAATTCGACTTTTTGGCGCTGCAGAAGTTGTTTCAGCAGAAATAAAGTGACTAAATCTGAGGATGTTTGCTGACAGAAGTACAAAAGAACAATATGGGAGTCTTTTACCTCAAGGAATTACAGATTCAGTTGTCTACCTTGTTTTCCCTTTCCTCATATTTTTTCAAGTAGCCAAACAGTTGAACAGTACAGGATTTTTCACTCTTTTCCTCCAGCACACAATACATTACAGAGCATACAATTACTGGGTTTTTTTCACCAACTAGTAGATTTCTCTGTAGAGTTTCTCAGAATAAATTAAAACAAACCTCAGAGGCTGCTTTTCTATGATAAAAATTTTCAGCAGTCCTTGCAGAGCAAAGCAGCTGCCTTCATGCATTAGAGTAACACAGCACGGGGGTGAACAGGAAAGGCTGGGTCCTGTTGTGAGAGGTAAAATAAAGTGTAAAATACCTAAGGATGCCATAGAACCTTGGCTGTAGGTCTTGGTGGGGGCTGCAGGACAGAAACAACCCCCTGGGATGCTCCCCTCAGCTGTCTTGCTAATGAGTACATTCAGCATTGCTCACACCACAGAGCACCTGGCTCCCCAAAAGCTGACAGAGGAAGGAACTGCAATTAAGTCTGTGATTTAGTGGTCTTCCTATGGCTTTTCTTTGATAAATATGGAACTATACTCAACTATGGAACAAATAAACAAAAACACACAAAAAAATCAGAAGCTGTTCTCCTCTGAAGTTGTTTCTCCCTGTGTATATCAGCAGTGCTCACGTGCCTTCTGTTGCAGAACAATGATGGAAGTTCCTAATTCATTCTTCATTCTTCATATTAATTTATTTTAAATAAGGATCTCTCTTTCATCCTACTTCTTCTCTTTCATCATTACTTCTGCAATATTGGCTGATTTTTAAATACAGTTATCACTGCCTTGGCTAGGGTCTCATCCTGCATATCACAGCTGTCAAAATGAGTGAAACATCTCTGTTTGCCACTCTGATTAAACAAAATAATTATTTTCACTTTCATTGAGAAAAGAAATTCCTTTGCTAATTCAAAAAAAGCAGGTTTGGTTAAACGGAAGGAAAGATTCTGGAAAAGGTTTCAAAACATCTGGAGGGGATTTACTGGCCCTGTGCTCATTTTAGGACGTGGTGCTCATCAGTGCTTCTAAACAAGGGGGAAACAGGTGCTGAGCCCCAAAATAGTGACCAGTGCAGAACACAGGTGAAAACTACAGGGAAAAAACCAACTTTGCTCCTGTTTGTGTGCAGCCACTGCAGAGGGAGCAGGGAAGGGAGGGAGGTGCTGGCTGTGCAGGGGTTAATTGCCATGCTGGCTGTGCAGGGGTTAATTGCCATGCTGGTTGAAGGTGCTCCCTGGGTTCCTGGCAGTGCTCAGGCTGTGCTGCTCACCCCTCTCCTGAGCACAGCTCCAACCACAGGGGCACCAGAAACACTGGCCAAGGCACTCCCTACATTGAACATTAATATTCTCAGACTCCTGCCTGCCTGCTGGAAGGATGGACCCAGGGCAGAAATTTGCAAAGACAGGTAGTGCCTGGGGTTGAAATCATTTCACTTGCTGATTATTCCACTGGTAGTATTTTTCCTCTTGAGCAAAATTTCAAATAATTCAGCCCTGACACATTTTTAAAAATGCAGGAGTGAGGAGGACCATTGCTCTCTGTGGGCATCCTCTCCCTGCCTGTCGTGATCATCAAGTGAACACAAACTTCTGGAAATAACAAAAATAACGACTATGTTTAATTGTTGGGAAGGAATTTTTCTGACCCATAGAAAGAGAGGAAGTTTCAGTTCCCTAATGATGTCAGTCTCCTTGTTACAAGATGATGTCTTGTTTGTTTCAGAAAGAGAAAAACCTGGGTGTCTTTTACATTAGTGTACATATATATGTGTGTATATATATATTTATATAGTTGTTTATTTTTATATATTTATATACATTTTTATATATATATTTATATATAAACATATATATATATGTGCACACACACATAACTGACCATGTATCAATATCTCAATCACCTGTGATTGTATTTTCTAGCAAGTTAAATTTCTCCCCTTTCTGTAGCCCTGTATATCACAGTTGATTTTAGTGGTTTTCAATAAAGTCCTGCAACTTTAATGCATGAAAGAACATGAATGTGATTAATTTCTTCCCTGCTGCAGTTTTGTTTGATGTGTAGGAGGAAGCATTGTCACTTCAGGCTGATCCTGGGGATGCACTGACAGCTGGAGAGGTCCAGTCTTACAATGGATGTCCCTACATGAAATATCCCAGATTTTCATAGGACAGAACCCTGACAAATACAGCAGGAATATTCATGGTTACCATGAATCTGCTCCATTAAATTTGAATGGAAAATAATTGGTATTTAAAGGTTCACAGGCCTTAAAAATGAAAAAAAAAAGAAACTGGAATGTTTTAAGCACTAGGTATGGAAGCAACACAATTTTCCTTTTAAAAGTTTTAAAAGGAAAACAATAATATTTTCATGTCTAGGGCTATAAATCTACAAATCTAAAACTATAACTCTGGAAATCAGTAAGCTTCCCTTATTCAGAAGGAAAACAGATGTATTTTCTTCCTATCTAGTTTTGTTTTATTTTACCATAAATTAATGATTAATGATAACAGCTACTTGATTATCCACGGGACACAAGGCAAGTCTGTACTATTGGCCCAATACAAGATGCTGGAAAGCACTTCAGTAAATACCAGGTTGCATAGAAGTGTAGCACTTTTACAGAGTGTTGCCTGCAAATGTAAATAATGTCATCATCTTTTATTGAAAAAAATTAAACAATACATTATGCAGTAATAAATTAAAAGCTCTGCATTCTAGGGCTCAATTCAACAGAATACTGTAAGTCAGTATTCTGCCACAAAGAATTAAGAAAATTTATTCAGATTGGCAAAGGTTGGAAAAGAAATACTTGGCTGTCCTTAAAGAGGGGCCTTAAAGAAAATGTTCAGCTCAACAGAGCTGATTTTCAGGACATGCACATAGAGATCATTAGGGGGAAAAAAAAAGGAGAAAAAGAAGCAAAAGTTAAAAATTTCAATTCTTGAAATTTGGCTGAACTTAAGTGACTGATAATACAGAACAAAAATACAGCCTGCCTTTTATTCAGTTTTGAAATACCTGCAAAGGGCAACCTGAAACAGAAAAATGGAGTAAGTGCAATGAGGCCTTTAGAATAATTATGTGTTGTTAATTGAAGAATGTTAATCATGTCATATTAGGAGGGAGAGAGGGTTAAATTGGTAAAATTTCAATTCACTTAGGCCTTATCTCTTGTTGGAATGAACCAGATGATTAATCCTTAATATTCTTCAGGGATACAGAGAACATCAGCAATTAAATTAACAACTACAAAGTTTATGCTCAGAGATTCAAAAATGAAGACAGAAACACTTTAATTTTTCACAAGTTGTTACCTTAATTATCTTCTTATTGCTTCTGTCTCTTTTCCCTCATTACAAAAACACACCCTCAGTATTCCTGGATCCTGTAATTTGCTGTAGCTCGGCAACTGTGCAAGGAACGTCATCAGAGCTGCAAAAGTCATAAATCTTACTTTGTGCATGCTCATTGGAAATAAATCCTTCTGCTGTACCCTGGCCCTGTGTCCCAGCTGCAAGTGCTGACACATTTGTGTTTCCCTACAAACAGCAGTGTCCATCAAAAGTTACTGGCAGGAAAGCTTGCTTGCTTAGCACAGAAAGTGAAGTTTTGTTTAGGAAAATATAAAAGAAGTAGATATCTAAGCCAACCTAACTGTTATTATGCAGTTATTATTATTATTATTGTTATTATTATTACCTTCTAATTCTACAGTCATGAAAATAAGTGTTGTTGAAGATCATTCATGAAAATGATGTACCACTAAGAGATCACAGACTGACATTTAAATGTTCTCTGCTCACAAAAGAAAACAATAGACAAAATGGAGGGCTTGAGAAGGTGTTTGGGATTCTTTCTTAAGAGTTGCATTAGAACATGTGGAATCTTGTTATCAATACTGGCCTGCTTCATATATTGAATGATTTCAAATGTAATTGCTGGGAAAGTAAATGCTCCCAAAAGCTGAATGCAAAAATCCATGCCCACGAAACACAGGGACTTGACATTGTTATCTCCAGGCATGCTTTCAAAATTATCAAAGTTTTAAAGTAAAATGTCATATCCCTGAAGGGTGCCCTTACAACAAATTATTAACGAAGCTCTATTGATCCTCACCCAAACAGCAAAATCTCAATAAATCTCCTCTGGACCTTTGCTGAAGCTGGAAAATGCATTACACCCCCCTACTGACCACAATTTTTATTATCGCTATTGTGTTTGCAGGGCAGTCAATTTTATACAGCATTACAAACTGCCAAGTGCTAAAGTGATTTCCTCTATTACTGAGGTCCATGTATTAAATTTTGTGAGGCACAATATCAGGCTTCAAATATTGCAGGGTTTAGAATTGAATGCAGCTGAGCCTAATGTTATCAACCTGACAAAAAACACTGACATATTAAGTAGCAAATCATTTATTCATATTTGGGACTGGGCTGGTTTTGGTTTTTTTTTTTTTTCTGTTCAGCTGTATAGTTTTAGATTAGTCACAGTATTTCAAAATGGGACTACTGTGAAGTCCAAAGACTCTGTGGAATAGATATTTCATACATTTATTATGCAGAGCAGATCAGAGAAATATGCCTCACTGACCTGTTATCACATAGAAATACGTAATTTAATCACAATACGTAATCACATTACGTAAATTAATAAATTACTTTACATAATGCAGTGTTAGGCTGCAAATACTTTAACACTGCAGAATGACCAGTGATAAGCATCTCAGGTACTTTTTGTATTGCAGTCAAATACAAAGCCTTAATGCTCAGATAAAGTTTCATTTTGTGCTCCTTTTTTAGCCTGATCATTCTTTTCCCTCCAGTCTCAAATATTTAAAGCTAGTGGATTTCTGAGCTTGTAGATACTATTTGAAATCTAGTTCTTTCTGAAATATGCCTGTCATAAGGCAGACCTGGAAGAACTGATGTATCCAGAATAATCCAATACTTGTCCCTAATATTGCTTACATAAGCACAGAGAAAGCTTTCTGTAGTTTTTTTTTTTTTTAATCAATGGAAAACAAACTATTCTGTAACAAACTGAGAAGAGCTGTCTGATGTTTTGCTTGCTTGAAATAATCCCAATGATACTTTGTGGTAAAAGCTGAAGCCACAATGCTCTGAGTGGAAAAAAAAAAAAAAGTCTGCATTTATACCTGTTATTACACAGAATGCCAGTTTCCTACCTTTTATAAATGACTTTACATACTGATATATCTGTGGTCTAATTGTGCAATTATTAAAATGCAAAAAATTGCCCTTAAAAATTGCTCACAGGAGATGTCTGGACAGAACTAATCATCCTCATACAAAAACTCCAGGGGAGATTCCTGTAACTTTCTCTCTCCTCTGTCTTCCATGTGCAATATACCCCAGTTGGGAAGACAGAAAGAAAATGCTAGTGACAGATTTTCACAACATTCTAGATGTGACAGAAATCTCCAACTGAAAGGATAGAATTCCCCTTTTTTAACCTTTCAGGCTAAAGCACACATCTGGGTTCACCAGGAAGAGCCCGACAGTCTGAGGTTTTTTACTCTGGGTATTTCACTGCTGTAGCTAATTCTGCCCTAACAACCATGTGGGATACTAAATGTCCAAATCAATCATTAAACAGTTCAGCACTGTGCTTTATATTGTCACAAGGCTTCTACACCTGTCTCATAGGAGACAGCAGAACAAAAATATTTCTACCTTGAACTTTATTATGCACTTGGAAAGCCAACTTTCTACTGGAGAGCCTAATTCAAACCCTGAATTTTGTGTCATTTTCCTCCCATGTGTCTTCCCCTCAATCCTTCCTAGACAATTCCTGCAACCCTTGTTGGCTGCAAGCAAACAAATAAGCAAACAGATGAACACTGAAAAGCAAGCATTAAATATTTAAATTTGGGAGTATTGCCCTTTTGGAGTTATACCCCAGGTGCTTTAGTTGCAAGCCCTTTCCTCAAAAGATAAAGCATTTAATATAAGCTGACACTCAGGCATCTCAGTCTCATACACTGCCAGGGTCTCTCCTTGTCCCTAAAAGAGATCAGGTATTATTTTGCTAATTGGACTGAAAAATGCTGTTTGCATTCAGAGACTTCCCACATATTCCCTACTGACTCCTTGGGCCCTGAAGTGGCTTCATGGAAGTTCCTCTGTGTTCTGCACTCTCATCATAAACTGGACTCCTCTCCTTCAACACCAACACTGAACTGTTAATAATTCTGTCTGTCCAGTTCCATTGCAGAAATTCCACAGGAGCAGTGAGGAACAGCACCCTTCATAGTTCTATGAGTAGAGCTGATGACACCGCTTCTTTCATTCCTGAAATGTTAATTAGCCCATAAGTCTGACACTTGGTAATGAAATATTTATTTTCCTGGAGTACTACATGTAACTTTAGAATTACAAGTGGATCTAGATGTATTACTGAATATAAAAATCATTATTCTTAACCAGGTTGCAATCTACGAGGGAGAAACAATATATTATTACAAAGCACTTCCTAATTCTCATTGGTGAGTACCATCCATTTTTGGCACTTTGCATTTTGAATTTTGGATGAGCAGTGTCTGTTACTTGCAAGGGTTCTTTAAAGCATAAAAAAAAAAGCCCCAAACCATTCCACGAAGTTTACACACTTTAATTCCAACCTTAAATTACTTTACATTTCATTGGGAGTTATCAAGGATATAACAAATTTGAAAATATTTTTCTCCATTTGTGACCTGAGCTTTTCTCAGAGAGTAGTCTGGCATCCTGACAAAAAACTGGATATGAATACCAAAATAATGGAATCATCATGTTGATCTGAAAGCCCTGGGGATGACTCCGAGAAACTGAAAAGGATGGGAGAAATCTCCCAGCAGAATCTCAAAATCTGAGATGAAAATGGCTACAAAAGGGGTGGAAGAATTGATTTGCTGGCTAAGAAGCAGTGGAAGTGTGGAGCAAGGATAAGGATTTCCCTTGGTGGAAAAGGGCCAGCTTAGGAAGGTGAGCCCAGGTGAAATCCATTTTAGTGGTGAGCATAAAAACACCTTTATCAGCTCAGGCTGGACGTGCCCAGCTCGTGTCTCCTCCAGGCTGCTGCCAGCTCCAGCCCTGCCCCTGCCTCACACCTAAACACAAACATCACTTCTGGGAGAACAACAAACCCCATCCCAGACAGACCCAGCACACAGACACAAGCTTTTATCTGAAATTCCTCCTGAATAGAGGTGAGGGAGGTTTAAAGAAATCAATGAAAACTTCTCCAGAGTGATTTCCAGATGGAGTGTCCAGGAATCACCTCTCATGTCATGCAAGGATCTTTTGCTCAACACATTGGGGTGCTTTAGGGCCACACACGTGGTTTCAAAAATCAGCAATTCACAATAAATCATCAGGGGAAAAACCAATTTGATAAGTAAATGATACTGTGCTGTGAGCAGGTGACACTGACAAATCCTTCTCAGGCCTATCCTTGGCTATTCTTGGCTATTCAGCCCAGCATTTTTTCCAATACACTGTCATAATTCAGTGATATTAACTATTAAGCAAAACAACTGTAATTTCTACAGCTGCCATAATGAAATCTCAATAAATTTTACCATTTGAGACTATTCTGCTCAAGAGCAGCTCATCTGAGAAGTAATAGCATGGTGGCATTTACATGAAATAGTTCCAAATGAACAGAACTATTAACATATATAAAATCTATATGAAAACAAGATTCCCATACAGCAAATCATGTACAAAACAAGTAATTTCACAGACCTGCCTTGCTGTGGAAAATGGTGGGTTTGAAGTGAGCAAAATCAGTGTAACAAGACTGAAAGGACTGGTTAAAATAACACCAGCACGTGTGAAGCTGTGTGTGCTGAGTTCCTGGAAGGGAAGCTGCACTAAAATACTTAGCCAGTGAAATAATGTACATCTAACAAAAATAAAAACAAGATTGCTGGGTCATATTTAGCTTGACTGTGATAACATTATTAAATTTGTTCCCTGATAAGACATACTTCTAAAGTAAATTGGAGTCACTTCATTTAAAAATGACTGAACCATATTATTTCAGTTGTATCATAGAAAAAAAAAAATCTTCCATGTGTAAAACACTGCTGCAAAGCAGGAGGAAATATTAATTTCTCCATGTCCAACAGAATAAGACATGAACAGGCTTGCTTTTCAGCTAAAGATTCCAATTGAACATGTGGCTCACTTGTGTGTGGTTTTTATAGCTAAGAGATAATAAATTTGACTTGTCTGTTTATAATTGCTTTTTGTAAACCAATTTAAATTAAGAATTTGTTCACTGGCTGTGAACATCCATATATTAACTTAAAAGAGGATTTTTATCTTTGCTTTCACTGTGTAGTTTAACATTAATAGTATATGATAACCTTCTGAAATAAGAGAGTAAATGTTTAACACACACATTAATAATGAATAGTGAGAAACTGAAGTGCATGAGGAACTTTTACAAGTGCCAGTAAGACGTCACTGCATCACACCACAGGATTCCTCACACGTGAGCTGTAGAATGAGATGTTTCCTGCCACCTCAGCTAGGCCTGTATGTATTATTAAATTACACTCCTAGTCTTTACAAGACTTAATTCCACATTCCTCATTTGTCTCCAGCACATTTTTCCTACAGCATTTGTAATTTTGTCTTCTTGTTCAATCAGCTTTTTTCCCTTGCTTGAGAGCAACTTCTTCTACTTCTCCTACTTCTCATGAGGAATTATCCTATATACAAATCAAAATTTGCATCCTGTTGTTATTATTATTGCTATCCTGTTTCAAAGAAAAGTAAGAAAAGTAACCAAAACACTCTGACCCTCTACCAGCCAATTCAAAGAATTGCAAGTCCCACCAGGAGGGTAAAGCAGACCCTTTTCTAAAGCAAGGTTTTAATTACCTTTCAGCCAAAATGACACACACACTCCCCCAGCTCAAAAAAAGAAAGAAAAAAAAAAATATTATTTTTTTTTACAAATGATTTTTGCTGGAATTAACTTCCCTGATCTGAGAGGGTGGTGCTATCTATAACTACAACCAAAACATAGCAAAGTAAAGACATTATTAACAGCATTACCAAGTTACTCCAGATTCTGAGACAGCAAACAGGGTTTGAAACACAGGAAGACAAAAAATAAGTTCACCCTGTGGGTTGCTATAGAAGTTGAACCTTAGTGATGTCAAGAGAACACAATTTCTTCACATTTAACTGAAAAGGACAGTGACTGCTCTGATCTTTATTCTCCTTTCATTTCAGCCCCCTGACCTCTCTCTCCTTCATTTTCCTTCCCTTTCAGTGACATTTACTGTTTTCTTCTCCTTCCTCCAGTGCTCCTGTAGTTCCTGGGATGCTGCTGGGATTTCCAGACAAGACTGAGTGTGAAGGTACAGCCTGGACAAACAATCGTGGCCATTGTGAGGGTTCCTCACAAAACAAAGCTCCCCCCGTTTTCTCAACACTTCCACTGGATAAAGAACATGGCAATTAAGTAAAAGGTTACAGCTGGGCCTTGCATTTATAATTAGGAGTTTTTCATGGCTGAGAATGGAATACCTGAAATAAAAAAGTAGTACTAAAATTACAACTAAACAGGGAAGAATGGGATATATTGGGTATGTGCCCACATGGTGCAATTTAGCTCAGATTCTTCTACAAATACATAGCATTGACAGGACATTTTCTGAAAAACTCACAAGCTAAAAAAGTACAATTGCTGAAAATAGTAAGGCTGAAACTTTTCTTCAGGTTAGGTGCTTCAGTTATCTTACACATGTGTTGAGTTAAAAAACAACTGCTTTAAAAAAGGAATCATTTTCCTTATGTCACAGCTTTAAAGCAGTTTTGTAAGCTCTATTCAATATCTACACCTTGGTAAAAACTAGAGTTGCCAATTTTTAAATCAGAACTAAAATTAATGTTGCCACCTTAATATTAACACTGCAGTTATTCTTCAAATTGGCTGTATGAGAATCAATATATTAAATATTTCCATTTTCCAAGGTATGTGCTGACCTATGTTGACCCTTGGAGGGAAAAAAGTCATCTGAACAACATTTCACCCTAAAGAATGTTGACAATTTTAAAATTTGGGGTTTTTAATAAAAAAAAACCAAACAAAACAGACATTTGTTTTAAAAATCCCGATTAAAACAAAACAAAGCTCAAATAAATTAGGCCTCTGAATAAAATTTTGAATCTCAGATAAAGGTAATTATAAATATTTGGTTTGATGTAATCTAAAGCCAGCTTTTGGCTTTGAAAAAGTCACTTTTTAATCAAACCACATCTCACCAAACATAGCTTTGGTCTTCATTGTCTATTCCATAACAATGGATGCTTTGTGAAAGCTCCGAGTGGAATATCTAAAATATCTAAATCAAAAAGCACAGAGTTTCCCTTGGCTGTTGCTTTAATGTTAATTGGAAAAGCACAGATTAACTTCACTTTAACTGCAGCCACCAACCAGCTGCTTCACTGGAATTTCAATAGAAACAAAATTCTGAAAGCCCAAAGGACAAAGTTTCATTCATTGCTACAAATATTCTGAATAAAAGGAAGATTACATGGTCATGATGATGACACCACTCAAAACATGAAATGTGCAGCATTTTACTCACAGAATGACTGCAGCTGAAGCACTTTTTTGCTGATTTTCCAATTAGTTAATACTGCTGTGGATCAAAGTCTCAGTGAGGCAGACTTTCCAAAGATCACACACCAGTTCCAAAAGCAGAGGCCTCAGTTTCTCAAGTGTGCTCTTTGCATCCCATCTCATCACAGACCTGCTGAAAGCCCCACGTTTGTAACAGGCAGCAATCAACTGAAATGCAAACATTCCAATCTGAACAACCCCTTTGAACTTAGACTGTGTTTTCTAATCTAAAACCATTGCTGGCTGGGTAATTTTCATTTTTGTAAAATGAAAATTGGCAGCTCATTTCAGGTAAAGGTTAACATGAAGTTCCCAACTTCATAAAATGCATCCCTCTCTAACACAACCAGTGCATGCTGGTGTCTAACATTAGAGAGGAATGTTCACACACTCCAAAATAAATGGTTTTTGCATTTCAAGGTGACAAGTACAATGTCAGACACAATCAATCGATCACTGCATAATTATTATTGCAAATGATCCATACCCATGCTGCAAACCTTAAGGGGAATTTAATGAAGCAGGAAGCACATCAATAATAAGATCTACTTTGGTCTCTGTTAAATCTCACAATTCACAAATATGTTGTCACATTTTATCCTTCCTTGAATTCCTGTAATTATATTTGAGGAGAAGCCCACTGAAAAGTAAAATTCCAACATATATCAGCTTTTCCCCTATAAAAGGAATCCCTGTGTATTAAATACACATCACAAGAGATTAAATGTACAAAACTCCACAAACAACAATCCTTGAAGAAAACTTGAAATGCCAATAATCAGACTTAGTCTGACTTGATCTGTGTTGTGCCCATGGAGGAACACACAGGGAGCACAGCAAGAATGAGAAGGAGCTGAAGAGAGAAACTCCTGTGTCCTGACTGCAATCCCTGCACATAACTCGCTGCAGAATGGGAGTTTAACTTGTGGTGATAACAAAAAGGGTTCTTGGTTTTGTTTTCCAGTACTTGAATCAGAAGTTAAACTGATGAACTGAATTGGCAGAAATGATAATTGGCAATAAGTAATGTCATTTCTTCCAAGGCAAGTCTGTTGTGTCTGTGACAGTGATCAGGAAGTGATGTCCATGTTTTCCTGCTGTTTCATGAGATTTCTCACTCCAGTTCTTCCCATTCCTCCTCCCTCCCTGTCCCACTGCAGCAGAGAGTGAGAGGGAATTTGGCTGCTGGCTGGGTCCAACCCATGGCACAACTTCTGTCCTGATGGGGAAAAATATACCTTGAGTATTGGAAAAGCAGTCATTCCTGCAGAAATGTTGGACTTGAGCTTTCTGGCTGCAGCAAGAACAGGTGGATTGCCATACCAGGCTACGACAAGGATCCAAACACAGATTCATCTCTTTGGCAAGGAAGGAATATCAATCCAGGAGCAGAAGGGAAAAAGGAAGCCATATGGAAAGACATCAAAAGATGTGAACAGATACCCAGATTTCGATTAGTAAACATCCCCTTCTGTTGATTAAACTGTGAGACAGTCTGACTGGTTACAAAAGGTAAATCCAGCCTAGTGGCACTTGCACATTACAGTGAAAAGATAAGTAAATCTTGGCTTAGGGACTATGACAGCTTCTTGAGCAGGCACACTTCACTGGAATAAATATCCAGAAGGAACACATCAAGAAATCAATCTCAAGACACAAACAAGGTTTCTCAACTGCCCAAAAAAATCTTGAGGATTTGTTCATTCCTCTGCCTCCACAACTAAGGCCATTCCAACAGCAGCTGAGGTTCTGCAGCTGCAGCAGTTTAAACCCACCAGTCAGAGAAGTGGTGCTCAGGAAGGATTTCCACTGAGACACAACAATCATGGGACAATAGGAGGACTCTAACCTGCTCACCCAGCCACATTTCATACAGCTTTTGTTCCATTCTTTCCTCACACACATCCCTGCACTGATAAAGACACCCACACAGTTCATTCAAAGCTCTGATGGAAGCCAATGCTATTAAGAGGAACATGATGAAGATAAGGTTAATTGGACAAGTGTAACTCCTGGCTAAAGGAAGGGGGGAGAGCAGATTCAGCAATTAAAGGATACAGAACGTATAATGCAGCTTCAGAAGAGAATGGAGCAAGTCTGTCATGCTGCCTTACACAAACTGCACGGATTCTGCTGCATAAAACATATGTTCTTGATGCTTAAACTCTGTTTGATCCTGCTTAAACTCGGTCTCATCAAACACTTAGGTGTGCTTGTGTCCAAAGGAACGTACATTGCTTTTACAAGCCAGAACTGTCTGGCTTGCCTATCTGCAGTGCTGGATATAAAGGAGCAGCAGCCTGATTTGCTCTCTTCCCATTCTTACCCCACATCAGGAACAGAATGGTGTTCTACACAATACCTTGGCAGGGCAAGAAAACCCCTCAAGAACTGAATATACCCAATGACCAAAAGTTACTGTCAAATATTCTGAACCAAAATAGCTTTTCTCTTCCCTTTCATTTCTCTTTTCATACTAAAAAAGGTGATTTTGCTGAATGTCTTCATACATGCTGGTGTGACTTTTAGCTTTGTCATCACAGCACGAATTATTGTACATATGATTTTAAGCCAACTTATTTGTGTGTTCCAAGAGATACATAAACACAGCCTATGAGAATTGTCTTAGATTCTACCATAACTAATTGTAATCCTGTTTCCATTCAACACCTCTGTCAGTCCTTTCACTTTAACCATCAAGACTGTAGATTTATAAGTTGCAGTACTTCATTATTCAAGTTTATTGAGCCAGATACCCTTGAAGATCCTTACTATTCACATCAGCATACTCTATTATGAAATCATTTTGTATTTTCCTGTGCTAATAATAAAAGGTACATATTTATTCAACACCAGCGGTCAGGCAGTCAGATGCAGAGGATGAAGCTACATGTTTTATTCAAGGTCTCACTGGAAAGCAGAATGAGGATCACTTTGAAGATACCTGCAGCTTTTCTGCTAATATGTTTGATTTTTCTTAACTAAAAGGATCTAAATACTTGGATTACTCAATAATTCTATGCAATAAAATCTATACTGCTGAAGTGTTTCACTGACAATGTTTTCAGCATAGTCATTTATTCTTTCAGCTGAGTTCATGCTGGATCTCACTGTCTGCAGCTCTTTAAGCACAGCCAGTGGTGCATTTTGCCTTAGTCTAGGACATTTTTGGAAAGTCCTCATTGAAGAGAGCAATCCTTTGATAATGCACAGTGTCAATGCTGCAAAATACACAGTAGGTAAAGTTACTATAAAAAAAAAATAAAAAATACAAGCATTGCATTTGCTCCTCACTCCAGTTTAAAGCATCTTAAGATTTGATCCTTTATCATTTTAGTCACCTTCACATCTGGTTAGGGCTCTCATTTCCTTTAGGAAAAAAAGCCCTTTCAAAGGTGTCCTGCAGCAGTGAGAGCACAAGGAGCACAAGCTCGGCTGGAAATGACACCCTTCTCTAAGCCAGGAGAAAGGCACTCCGTGCCTGCACACATTTGGTGCATAAAAACATGCAGACTTGGGTCAGCTGAATAAAATACCATCTGCCTTTGAATGTGGGAGCTGACACACACTCCTGGATATGTATTAGGATGCCTCTAAATAGGAGAAGCACCAGAAATGCAACCACAAAGGAGTTTAAACTCCTAAATATTCAGATTAAATTTGTGCTAGTCTGTTACTTCCTTTTCCTCCAGACTTCTTCCCAGATGTTCATCTAAAGAACATTTTGCTAATTCAGACAAGCACAATTCTCTGTATTGGACCCAAAAGCTTTATTCTACAGAGTTGTCAAAACAGTGTCCGATTGCCAGAAGAAATTATCTTGTTGCTATTGCGTACACTTTTTTTTTCCCCCCAATCTGTTTCTCTGAATCTGCCTATTCTAGTTTTGGGGGAGAAAAAAAACAAATTTCATTTGCTGACATGCTTTCTGCCTTGTTTGATCAAGTATCATTCTGAAACTGCCACTGAAAAAATCTCTGCTAAATAGACACAAAATTTCTGACAACTCATTCCCTATCATTAAAAAGAACAGCAGACTGACTTGAATGAAGAACACCTCTGACTAAGCAGGCATTAATTAGATGTTTATAAAATTTATAAAACTGTATTATGGTACATTAAAGTAATTTTAGTCTAGCATTGTAGCATACAACAAAATGTGGAAAACTAATAATTTGCATTTTAAAAATGTATTTACCAAAGATTTTGTTCCAGTTTTTCCTACAACATTTAATTACATTTGACTTTTTTATGACATGTAATAAGTTTAAACACTCACCTTCTAACTCAGAATAAGGAAATTGAACATGAGGTTGGTGAGAACTCAAAATAGTCCAGTCTGAACAACCAGATGGAGAACACCAGCCATGGAATTGTTTGCTTGGGAATCAAGCAGCTGATTGTGCTGTCATGTGGACAAACTACACTTATTTTCCAAAGGATGAGAAGGAGGAGGAGGAATAGTGTACAGAAAGGGGTTTGGAAGGCTGGGGACTCAAAGACTGGGAGCAGTCTCAGCTTTCAGCCATCAACTTTCATCTCGCCCACCAAAAGTTACACACTGAGCACAAATCAGCAACTTTAGAAAACTCTAACTGGAAAATCCCTACCAGATTTATTTGTTACATTCTGAGCAAATCCCATCACCTCTGGAGAGGTGAGTTACACAGGAAATGGGAATGATAACCTGCAGTGATCAACAGCACCTTGAGTCACTACAACAATCTTATTTTGGGGAGAAAGGGGGATTAAACTGCAGCAGATGTCAAAGGGTCCTCACCCCTCAGAGAGAATATATTCCCTTTTGGATTCACTCATTCCTAAATCAGTAATGCCTGAAAACCTTCGAAGTTCTTGGTCAGTGTGAATTCTGACACTGATGAGCTCTGATTCCTACAACACAGATGTTTGTGCATAAAGTACCAGACCAAGAAAAGATCTCCTTTTTCCAGGGAAGGAGGAAAGTATAAATATAAACATCATTTAATTGCTTAAGCTGTCAACAAATATGGATTTCCCTTTGACAGGGTTAACAGTACTAAAAACTTTCTCTACTTTCTGAAATTTTAAAGCAAGTATTTAAAACCCAGCACCTAATCCAGACTGTTCCATTCAACAGACTGAATTAGTTCCTGTGCTCTGCATTCCTGCACAATGGTTTTAGTTAGCTAAACACGTCCAGCTTGCAATAAAAGCAACTTGACACCACTGTCATGAGTAGAATTAAAAAAAAGACATCAAACTGTTCCAGGATACTGCTTAGTAAGACATTAGAAAATGGGAAAAAATCAAAATTTTCTTTTACTTTGTAAATATCCAAACTGTTTCTACGTTACACATGAGGTGAAACAACAGGTAAGCACTGCCACATAAACAAGTGAATAGTCTGAAAAAATCTCAGTCAATGGAATAAATTAATTTTCATCCCCTTTAAAAGGGAAGGCTACATTTTCACACAAGTTGGCTACTTTAAATTTTAATATCATTGCTGAGAAGCTTTTTATAATTATATAAAAAATTGATGTGATGCCAGGAGAAAGCATTTCAAGCACTGCTGTGAGTTTATACCTTGCACCTACATCTACTGAAAGTCTCTTTATCTACTGCATCTTTTATATGTGCTGCACCTTAGGTACCTATGCATGGCCATTTAATGTATAGAGTTTAGAAACTATAACATTTCAGGAAAAAAAAAAAAAGTATGAATACAAATCCTCTATTTCCATAAAAAACTACAAAGTAATAATGCTCTGCTACAATTAAAAAAAGGAAAAAAAAGCTTATTCTCTGCTTCTTCCTACTAACCTTGAGATTTTATAGACATAATTTAGACTAGAAAAGTTCAATTGCAAATGGGAAGAATACTCAATACCCAGGAGCAGTGGTGCTAAAAGAGAGAGAGGCTGTTTAAAGAATTCTGCAAATCAGAATACCAGAACAAAATGTACATCATATAATAGAATGTAAGTAAAAAGAACAAAAATAAAAATGGAATGAACACACTTTTAAATGTGAAATATTAGCTACTAAAATCTTTATATGACTTATTAGGAGCTTTGAAAACCAGGAATTGGTACCATCAGAAACTGCTTGTTCCTATGGTTGTTTTGCTTAAAGAATTTATAGACATCTCTAA
The DNA here is from genome assembly GCF_030490865.1 of Poecile atricapillus. NCBI lineage: Eukaryota > Metazoa > Chordata > Aves > Passeriformes > Paridae > Poecile > Poecile atricapillus. The sequence continues at coordinate 4,756,971 of NC_081262.1, read as the reverse complement.
AAACAAAAACTAGTAAAGTTCATCAAAATAAAAAAATCCAGCACACTAAAAGTGATAGAAATCTGCATAGCTACCTGCAAGAAAACATATTTCACAAAATTTTCCAATTAACAACGTTTCCTAGACTTGGGGAGGGAGAAGATCCCTGGCTTTTAAACCTTTTGAGCCTGTGCCACAGAGAAACAGAGTAATCCACAATAATGCATGTCCCTTCACCTCAGTGTGCATGTTAGAAAAGGCTTATCCTCACATATTTACTGTGCATCTCCTTTGGATGATGGCAACTCCAACACCACAGCACGAGCTGAATGGAAGACACTGCTGCAACTGAGGGATCTGATTGATAAACGTAAAGAGAATGAAATTAATCCTTGCAGCAGCAGCAGCTTCCATACAGAAGGGTGGGAAGGGTTAAAAAGGAGCAGCAGCCGGGGTTTCTGGTGAATGCACAGCCACAGTGATGAAAATTCAAGGGACTTGTACTACACAAACCAGAAAAAAAGAAAAAGACAAAATCATAAGGCTCGGTGATTGGTGAGCTCCCGAAACGATAGCACAGGTCAGAGTAGTGAAATAACAAAGTGAAAAGTGCACAAACAGTGCCTTTTGCACAGATGGCCAAAGTTACTGAGCTAAAGTGGAGGGTCAACAGAAATGAGAAGGAGGCATAAAGGGAGATTTCCAGCATGAGCCACGAGCGGTTTCTAAAGAGAAGGAGTGATTACTGATAATGTCTCTGAGAATTCACTCTTGCTCCTCTGCAGCTTGTTTTGCAGAGGTGGCCCAGATTAGCTGCACGCCTGTCTATTTTTACATACATTTAAATTAAATAAATAAATAGATTGTCAAATGAGATTAGTTTAAAATATTTTCCCAGAAGATGTACAGGCTTTGAAGAGGAACACAGAAAAGCTTTTAAGTATGCAGATTTGTTCACTGATTTCTTTGTGGGGTTTTTTTTTTTTTTTTTGCTAAGAAAAAAACATTCTGTATCAAAAGGTGGATAAATTCACAGGTTAATAGCTTTACTGATTCAAAACACACATGCCACAAGGCAACATTTTTTTTAAGGTGAGCAGATTTTGCTGCAAGGAATCAGAACAATGCTGAATATAAAATCACAGAAATAGGAACATAATATCTGTTTCTTTATCTGCAGTTACCAATTGCCAGAAACTTCAAAAGCCAAGACAGACTGTGACAATTAGTATAAAAGCAACCGGGTTAAGTAACACACATTAGAAGTTTTAATCCCGTTAAGATTGTTTCATTTCTTACAAAGAAAGCAAATTCTGAGCAGCCACAAGTGATGCAGCATTCGCTTTGTAACTGAGCCCCACAGTGAATCTCACACAATTGCAATAGGTTCTAAGGCAATGAAAAGAAAGCAGTGCACTCTGCCACATCCTGCAAATCATGAAAATAAATCCCAGCTTCATGTTAATGACCCGGCTTGTTTAAACTGTGCCTGGAAAGGCGAGCACATGTACTGCACCCCAGCCACGCTCCCCTGCAGCACACACACCTCACAAAGCACAAAACACGCTGCAACTACAGCTAAAATCCACACTCCCAAAGTCCAGCTATTAACAAAAGATTGACATGGAGAGAGACACTACCTACCCACAAATACATCATCATCTTGAAAGAAATCAAGGGCTCTGTCAGCAAACAGAAGTCTCCTTACTTCACCAAGTATGTCTGGAAGGAAAACTGAAAACAGTGGGTAGAAAATCTTGCCTTTTTTTCTGTCAAGTCCTCACAGTTCTCTTCTTATACAAGGTATTTTTTTTAGTTTGTTTATGAGGATAGCATTCGTTCAGTGGCTCTTTCTGCGTGTGAAGTGACTTGCTTCAGGCTGTCTTTTTTCTTCCCTTTCCCTCCCTAACTCAGTCTGTCCTTTCTTTACTGTCAAGCTTGCTTAGGTAACAGTTCTTGGTGTATCTATTTAATGAGCAGGTCCGTGCACTAAAGGCAGCCAACTACACTGAGAGAGCGGGAGGAGAAAAAAAAAAAAAAAAAAAAAGTAATAATAAATAAATAAATGGGAATATACCACTTCCTGATTATTATTATTATGGGATCTACGGACGCCCCCTCTGTAGGAATTTATAGGAGGATTTCTAAGACGCCTTGAGGGAGGGGGGAAATCCTCAGAGTGACTCGGGTGGCTCTCCAGCCATTACCTCTCCCTGCTGAAGGACCCAGTTCACAAATCCCACATTTGAGAAATTTTTAAACTCAAAGCAAAGCTCCTAGAGGAAAGAAAGGAACATGTACTGCACCCTGCTTCTGCTTTATCTCTTTAAATGTACTTCAGATAAAAGCTGCATCCAGTCAGGTCAAGGCCTTTCCCAATCTTATTACGCTCACACAGGAGTGCTCAACACACTTTTCTACAGCCATCTACTGTCTCCACAGTGTTATTGCTGCTCTTCCTGCTGCCAGCACGAGAAACAGGGCTCACCAACAGTAAATCAGACCATAGCAAAAGGGCTTGGGCTAATTTCATTTATTTTTGGTAGGATTTTTTTTTTTTTTTTCCCTTACCATAATGCATATTTCAAAATCAAAGTTAGGATTGTGATTTGCATATTTAATAAAGGTTGATACAGAGATGCATCTTTTGCTCTTTTTTATAAAAGTTGAATATACTTTATACAAATTAGTGAGCATGCAAAGGACTTGAGCTTTTTTGATTGACACTTGGACTTTTATCCTTTGCTACAAGAAAATACTTTTAACTCATTTAACCCATCTCATTAAAACACACAATGTACTTACTAAATTGATCAACATCATCCTCAGGTGAGAAACAACTTTAAAATGTAAAGGAGACAAATCTTAGTTACTTTTAAGGCTGCATTACTGTATTTAAAATCATGCCTGACCTTGTGAACGGGTGAGTGCCACACCCTGACCATGACACATTAATAACTAAATAAATGAGGCATAGAAATGGCCATGGGAATGAGATTAAACAGAAAATTTGCCTTATTTTTATGCTTGATTATTTATTTGTTATCTTTGGTCACAGACTTCTCACTAAAAAAAAAATAAATTAAAAATAATAAAAAAAAAAAATTCCCATTCTTTTCACCTTTGGACTCCAAATCATTTACATATTCAACCTGACCATACAAGGTAAAATCTCACCTAGAACAATTAAAATACATTAACTAAATTGCATAATCACTCAGTGCAGCAGGGCAGGTGGCAAATGGAGAGGCACCTGGTGAAACAGCCCATAAAGAGGGTTCACAATAGCAAAGCAAGGCTGGGGGGAACAAACTAAACTCCAAAGCACTAAACCAGCTGGAATCTGCCACCAGGGTGAAGTCCAAGTGAAAATAACTGCGGCACCACGGACAGTTCAGAGCCGATTTA